>NW_026260239.1:0-36697 GCF_024291825.1 Alternaria postmessia | reverse complement strand
TATAGCAGTTGAGACAGCAGCTCAAACGCTTCAGTCTATGTGTACGGAGTGGCAATTATAGCTACGTTAAGAAAATAAACACGTGTTTTGTGTGGGAGTGCTGAGATTTGTGAGTGATCAACATCCCGGTCAGCTAGCTTACTGCTGCTCGTTGCATCGGCCGGGAATCGAACCCGGGGCTAGCCGAAACTGTCCTGTGAAGGATGGCAACGGCTAATTTTACCACTAAACCACCGATGCTGAAGAGTCGAGGTGAGATGTTGATTCACGTGATTCGATGAAAGGAGCAAGAATTGATATGTATATGTCTTTAATGTCAGGTTGTAAATTCGTTGAGCTGGGCGTAGAATGTTTTGCCAGGGGTGTGTTCATAGGGGAAGTCGATCAAATTTGCTCGCTTAGAAGCATGTCGGATCCGACTTTACCATGAAAAGGTTAGTGGCATCTTGACCACTTCCACTGTAGTAGGGCGAACTGCTCACTCACGTACTGCATCACGACCTGCTTGAAGCTGTGACTGAACAATAGTAGGCTGAACGGAGAAGGCGGATGAATTGACAATGCCCCAGTTGCGAGTGCGTATTGAGGACATCGCCATTCTATTACAGGTAGAAGCCCTACCACCCTTTGAGTGTTCTGCATATGGAGCAATGCACAGGCTGCTTATAATGCAAGAGATTGAGCTAGAAATCCGATTTTGCTCCTGATAATCCCAGTGCCATGGTAAGCATGCTCTACATTGCATGAAGGTCCTGTCATGATCAAATAAGATTGAGGACGTAGGGCAGTTACCCTGGACATCACCCTGAAGCGTTCAGTAAGCTCGTCACGTGCGGTGGGATTATCGCCGTTGAAGAGTAATCGAAATTCCCGAACGCGCTCCAGCGATGGAGTGCAAGGCGGGACGGGACGGGGCATTCATTGGCATCCGGCATCCGATCCGCTAGTCGAGTGATGACGTCCTCACGCACATTCGAAAGACATGCAGTTGCTGACCGGTCTATAGGACTTCTGCTGTGCATGTACTGAACCTTGCAGCAATGCTTTGTGAGTCACAACAGTTATGGCTGCGAATCTAGAGCGCATGAATTGAAACGTGCACTCCCAAATTTGGTGCATCTAATTCGGCGCTAGGGAACCTTGGCGTACCACTGCTCAGATTCACGGAGGCCGCGGGTCCCATTTGTACGATCTGCGCGACCTTTCCGCAGCGTTATCCATCAACACCAGAATACCTCTACACGTAAGCTTTGGCTGACTGTCGTCATCGGCGTTCGGTCTTTGTTGCGCGAACGTGCGAATTATTTCGTGCTTCGACCTCTTATGACGCTTCATTCGGTACTTGGTCGTACACTGTAATCGGGCCTTGCCAATCGGTACAACCTTTCGTCCGCGTGGTTGTACAAACAAGGTACAGTAGGATGTACGAAAGTAAACATGTCGCGCTGAAACGGTTCGTATCTGTAACGAGGCAGAGGGGCAATCTATAGGGTGTGGGTACGGGGTTCGCACAACAAGTCGGCGTCTGAAAGTGCGAACAGCGAGCGTTAAAGAATGTGCCTACAACTGGCATAGAACCTCCACATTCCGATGGTTACAAGGCTATCTTTACGACTAGATGAAACCACGTGGAGAGCCTCTCCGACACGCTGGGATCTGGTTTTGATCGTTTTCAAAGTCTTGGGTCGCTGTTCGGTGCTTCGCGCGCTCGGCCGAGCCCGAGTTGACCCTCAAGCTCTCTGCTAAGAAACGCTATCAGCAGCAATTTCAATTCCGCCCCGCTGTAACCTGCGCCCAGTAACGGGAGACAAGGACGCTATCTGTGGCTGACCCTGGATCTAGCATCAGAGCAGTCTAGACAAATCCGAATTTGCTCTTGCTGCTGGGGTGAATACATGGGCCAATCATACCAGCCAAAGTTTGGCCGTTTGCAGGTGTACCGCTATGGTCGGTCCCCGTGGCTTCCTTGTCTGGAGTAAGTCCCTGCTTCGTCCGGTATCAACGGTTGAAGCAGTGACTACACACAATTCCGCCTGGCGACGTCAGCAAAGTCGGAGCCGCTGATGTGAACGCCCGAGTCCCCCTAGACTCTTCTGGACGATCGGTATCCACAACAGTTTCCCATGGGCTCCTTTATATGAAAACGACCCCGATATTGATTCCAGTAGTGTTTGTCCAGACCAGTCACCTCCAAACTCCAAAATAAATTCTTTAATACCTAATTGCCGATTCACATACGGAGTATAGTTCTGGCCCAACCGTGGAATAAACATCAAGATGGAGCGAAGGAGGAGCAGTGCTTATAACATACCCGCCGGCGCTGGCGAGGAGATCATGCGAACAATATCCCGTACATTCTCCGGCAAATCACGACACGACGATGATATCGAGCGAGAGCGGGAAGAAGACATCACAGACAGCGATTCCGCCAAGACGAAGGTGGAAGAGTGGAGGCTTGCAAACGATGTAAAGAATATTCAACAAAACGACCCTACTGAGGGCCGGAGACTGGGAGTTACATGGAGTGGACTATCCGTAAAGGTGGTTCCTTCAGATGCACGTTTGCAAGAGAACGTGCTCAGTCAGTTCAACATCCCGCAACAGATCAGGGAGTCACGACAGAAGCCCGAATTGAAGACAATCCTCGATAACAGCTTTGGTAGCGTGCAGCCTGGCGAGATGCTGCTGGTCCTAGGAAGGCCTGGTTCTGGATGTACCACTCTACTGAAGATGCTTGCCAACAAGCGAAAGGGCTACGCACAAATCGATGGCGATGTACACTTCGGTTCCATGGACGCCAAAGAAGCTCTGAAATACCGTGGCAACATTGTTATCAACACAGAGGAGGAGCTCTTCTTCCCTACCCTCACAGTAGGCAAGACTATGGATTTTGCTACAAAACTCAACATCCCACGTACTTTACCGAAGGATTCTGCGAACCCCGAGGAGTATCGCCAGAAGTTCAAGTCATTCTTGATGGACTCCATGGGCATCTCTCACACCGAAGATACCAAGGTTGGTGATGCCTTCGTTCGCGGTGTCTCCGGTGGAGAGCGCAAACGAGTCTCTATCATCGAGACTCTGGCCAACCGCGCTAGCGTAGCCTGCTGGGACAACTCCACACGTGGTCTAGATGCCAGCACAGCTCTGGAGTACACTCGTGCTCTCAGGTGTCTAACAGATGCGATGGGCATCGCTACGATTGTTACGTTGTACCAGGCAGGTAACGGCATCTACGACCTTTTCGACAAAGTCCTTGTGCTGGACGAAGGCAAGCAAGTTTTCTACGGCACTCGCGAACAAGCCCGCCCTTTCATGGAGGAGCAAGGCTTTGTATGCAGTGAGGGTGCCAACGTGGCCGACTTCTTGACCGGTGTCACGGTGCCTTCTGAGCGACAGATCCGTCCCGGATTCGAAGGCTTCCCACGCAACAACATTGAGCTGGAGCAAGCTTATCAACGGTCTTCCATCAAGGCTGCCATGGAGCAGGAACTGTCATATCCCACGAGTGAAGCGGCAAAGACCAATACCAAGCTGTTTGTCGAAGCCATGGCGATAGACAAGTCCAAGCACCTCCCAGCATCATCACCTATGACTGTGTCATTCTACGACCAGGTGAAGGCTTGCGTGGCTCGACAGTATCAAATCCTCTGGGGTGACAAAGCGACGTTCATCATCAAGCAAGGTTCAACGCTCTTGCAAGCACTTGTAAGTTTCTGCCTATGTCTCCGTACTCGACTCTTATTGACTTTCACCTTGTAGATTGCCGGTTCCCTCTTTTACAACGCTCCCGCAAACTCGTCCGGACTGTTCGTCAAGGGAGGAGCTCTCTTCTTGGCTCTGCTGTTCAACGCGCTGTTGGCCATGTCGGAAGTTACGGACTCCTTCTTCGGCCGCCCCATCCTCGCAAAACACAAGAACTTTGCCTTCTACAACCCCGCAGCTTTCTGTATCGCGCAGATCGCAGCTGATGTGCCGATTCTACTCTTCCAGGTATCCATGTTCATGATTGTACTGTACTGGATGGTGGCTCTGAAGGCTACAGCTGCTGCTTTCTTCACTGCTTGGTAAGTAATGAGTGATTTTGCTCCATCGATGCTATATACTAACATAATTTCACAGGTTCGTTGTATATGTTGTCACCTTCGTCATGACTGCGTTCTTCCGCATGGTTGGTGCCGCCTTCCCCAACTTCGACGCTGCCTCCAAGGTCTCTGGTTTCTCGATTACAGCTCTCATTCTATACATCGGCTACCAGATTCCGAAACCCAACATGCATCCATGGTTCGTCTGGATTTACTGGATTGACCCGCTCTCCTATGGATTTGAATCTTTAATGGCGAACGAGTTCTCCGGACAAGACATTCCCTGCGTCAATGCCAACCTGATTCCGAACTTCCTCCCTCAGTACCAGAACGGTGTCAACCAAGCCTGCGCAGGTGTTGCTGGCGCTAGGCCTGGTGCTACCTCGGTTAGTGGTGATGATTACCTCAGAAGCCTCTCCTACTCGAAGGGACACATCTGGCGAAATGTTGGAATCTTGTTTGCCTGGTGGTTCCTCTTCGTTGGTCTCACAATTTTCTTTACACTTCGATGGGACGACGCAGCCGGCTCTGGAGGATCTCTCCTGATCCCTCGTGAGAACAAGAAGAAGGTCCCCCGCTCTATCACACCCGGTGATGTAGAAGCTCAAGGAAACGAGAAAGCGCCCAGGACAGACGGCAGCAACGAGAAAGCCACTGAAACCCAAGACTTGAGTGCCAACCTTATGCGCAACACTTCCGTCTTCACCTGGCGCAACCTTTCGTATGTTGTCAAGACCCCATCTGGCGACCGCACACTGTTGGACAATGTTCATGGTTACGTCAAGCCCGGTATGTTGGGAGCTTTGATGGGTTCATCTGGTGCTGGAAAGACCACTCTTCTTGATGTCCTTGCCCAACGCAAGACTGACGGTACCATTCATGGAGAGATCTTGGTAGATGGCCGACCACTCCCTGTTTCATTCCAACGTTCCGCCGGTTACTGCGAGCAACTCGATGTTCACGAGCCTTTTGCGACTGTCCGAGAAGCGCTTGAGTTTTCTGCCCTACTTCGTCAAAGCCGTGACACTCCCCGTGAGGAGAAACTTGCCTATGTCGACACTATCATCGATTTGCTTGAACTACACGACTTGGAACATACTTTGATTGGTCGTGTTGGAGCAGGTTTGTCAGTCGAGCAGCGCAAGCGCGTCACTATTGGTGTTGAGCTTGTTTCGAAGCCTTCCATCTTGATCTTCCTCGATGAGCCTACTTGTAAGTCCACGTAATCACACTCTCAGTACACCACTAACATTTGCTAGCTGGATTGGACGGTCAAGCCGCTTTCAACACTGTTCGTTTCCTTCGCAAGCTCGCCGACGTTGGTCAAGCCGTTTTGGTCACCATCCATCAACCTTCCGCCCTTCTGTTCGCTCAGTTCGATACTCTTCTGCTTCTCGCAAAGGGTGGCAAGACTGTCTACTTCGGTGACATCGGTGACAACGCAACGACTATCAAGGAGTACTTCGGTCGATACGACGCTCCCTGCCCTCCCAACGCCAACCCTGCAGAACACATGATCGACGTGGTAACTGGCACGCACGGA
Source organism: Alternaria postmessia (assembly GCF_024291825.1). Classification (NCBI taxonomy): domain Eukaryota; kingdom Fungi; phylum Ascomycota; class Dothideomycetes; order Pleosporales; family Pleosporaceae; genus Alternaria; species Alternaria postmessia. The sequence goes on along the minus strand of NW_026260239.1, from coordinate 31,069 downwards.
AAAGACTGGCATCAAGTCTGGCTTGACTCACCTGAAGCGGCTCGCATGCACCAGGACCTCGACCACATCATCACTGACGCTGCTGGCAAAGAGCCCGGAACCACGGATGATGGCCATGAGTTCGCCATGGATCTCTGGACTCAGACCAAGATTGTTACACACAGGGCGAACGTCAGCATGTACCGCAACATCGACTACGTTAACAACAAGTTTGCTCTCCACATTGGTACCGCGCTGTTCATCGGTTTCAGTTTCTGGAAGATTGGCAACACTGTAGCTGACCAGCAGCTCGTCCTCTTTGCTCTTTTCAACTACATCTTCGTCGCACCAGGTGTTATTGCTCAACTACAACCTCTCTTCATCGACCGTCGCGACATCTACGAAACACGTGAGAAGAAGTCGAAGATGTACTCCTGGATCGCTTTCGTCACCGGTCTTGTCGTCTCTGAGATCCCGTACCTCATCATCTGCGCTATCCTCTACTACCTCTGCTTCTACTACACTGCCGGTCTTCCCACCGATTCCAACAAGGCAGGTGCGGTGTTCTTCGTCATGCTGGTCTACCAGTTCATCTACACCGGTATTGGTCAGTTCGTTGCAGCCTACGCACCCAACGCTGTCTTTGCCTCGCTCGTCAACCCGCTCATCATCGGAGTGCTCGTCTCATTCTGTGGTGTCCTTGTGCCATATGCGCAAATCCAAGAATTCTGGCGCTACTGGATGTAAGTACCCCAAAACTACCATGAACCTAGAGAGCAACCCTACTAACACTGTTCCAGCTATTACCTCAACCCGTTCAACTACCTGATGGGCGCGCTGCTCGTCTTCGCCGATTGGGAATGGGATGTCAATTGCTCCGAGTCAGAGTTCGCCATGTTCGATCCCCCATCTGGTCAAACATGCAGTGACTACCTACAAGCGTGGATGGCAGGCCCGGGAAGCCGCACAAACCTAGTCAACCCTGATGCTACCTCAGACTGCAGAGTCTGCCAATACACCAAGGGAAGCGACTACCTGTACACGGTAAACCTCAACGACTACTACTACGGATGGAGGAATGCGGCCATCTGCGTCATCTTCGCTCTCTCGAGTTACGCGCTGGTGTACGGTCTCATGAAGTTGAGGACCAAGGCTAGCAAGAAGGCGGAGTAGATTGCGCGGTAGGGTGGTACCGTTGGTAGTATCGTTATCTTATTTCATTCTTCAAATGTTGTCTTTTTCCCGTCTTGGTTGCATCTTGAATATTTTGGTCATCTGTAAATATGTCGACCATTTGTCTTTGTACTGTCTGCATCTAGAAAGTTCTCTTCTCCGACCACTATAGACCTTCTCTGGGCTCAGCGCGTAGTCTTGGAGTTGGGGGTCAAATTTAGTCTGTAAATATATTGTAATACTTGCAAACACGTTTGCTGAGCCCAACTGTGATTCTGACATGACAACTGAGATGATGACACAAGTCTAGTGTCTTCGCAGTGTATTTATGCCTCCAGGGCCGACTTTTGTGGCGGGACAAGGTCGTAGCGGCAAGCGCAAGTAGGTACCAGAAAATGGGTGTTTAGTGCAATTGGATAGCCACAAACAAACGACGTGCAGGCAGATTTAGATGTATAATACTTTAGTTCGAGAAGATTTGACATGAATGGCAATTCTCGCATACCCTATTGCCGGGCACTCCCAACCACGTGCACCGCGACTGGGCTAGTGAGTGAGACTCCACCACACGCGTCCCACCTACAGCCGACAAGTCGCGTTTTTCGGCAATCTCACTTGTCGCGTATCGATTACACGCCACAATACTCAATTGCTCATCGTGAGGTGCGCGAACAACGATCGCAAACACACAATGCCGCCAAAGACACGTAAAGTGCCCGGTCGCAAGGCAGCGGTAGCTGAGGAAGCGCCTATTGCATCACCTCTCAAGCGGAGTCGCGCGTCCAGAGCCGATGCAGTCGAAGCCGCTGTTGAGCCACCAAAGAAGCGTGGACGTCCCGCAAAAGCGAAGACTGAAGAGCCCGTTGTCGAAGACGCGCGGAAGCACAAGAAACGCGGTCGCCAGCCTAACATTGCGCCTGCGCCTGAGCCTGAGCCTCTTATCGAAGCGCCTGTAGTCAAGAAGGGTAGAGGAAGGCCCAAGAAAGAGGCTGTACCTGCACAACATGAAGCACCAGTACAAGAAGAGGCACCTGTCAAGAATCATGAAGGCCGTCCTCGCAAAGCAGATGTGACCGCAAACGCGCCGCCAGCTACACCCAAGCGTGGTCGACCAGCGCGCACTGCAGCACTCGATCTCGACCGGGTCGCTGGTCCCTCTCGAATCGGCAAGCGGTCGTCTCCTCGCACAAAGGCCAAGGCTGAGCCTAATGTTGCCCCCCGTCTTAATCCACGCATGCGCTCCAAGCTGCGCACCCGCCTACCTTCAGCCAAGACTGTCAAATCAGAGCCCGTCACAAAGCCAGCCCCGAAGCCAACTGCCCGAAGAGGACGACCGCCCAAGGATGTCGCCCCTGTTCCAAAGCCAGCTGTAGTCGAGAAACCCACGAAGCCCGTTAAGCCTCTTGCTCCTCGCAAGATGCGCGGCCACACTTTGCGCCAGATCCCAGATCAATACGTGGCGCAGGTAGATCAATATCTTCAGGATCTGATCGAAGCCGACGCGTCGCCTGTCGAAGAAGAGCAGCTAGAAGAGATGGAGGAGGAACAAGAAGAAGATGGCTTAGTCGTGGAGGATGGCCAGGACGTCTTGGTTTCTTCAGAACAAGACCGGGAGCAGTATCAAGACTACAGTGATGACGGTGGTGTCGGCATGGATGGCCAGCAAGACGGTGTTCAAGACGACGAGGACAACCAAGCTGTTGTCGCACAGCAGGACGAAGAGGGCGCCGAGGAACTGCCAGAGGGCGTGAACAATGACGAATTACCCGAACAGACCAACGGAATCCACGTCGTTCCCGAAGACGGTGACCAGATCGAGAACGCCGAGCCGATGCCCCAGATCGAGATGAGCGTACAAGAGGTTGTCGAGATGGAGCAGGATGGGGCTGTCAACGTACATACTGAGGTGGATACAGAAATGGTAGCTCCTGAGAATATTTCTGAGGACGGTATGGATTTCTTCCATGGCGCCGAGGAGTACGGCCTGATCAGTGGTACTCCTGCGCCTCCTGCGGCTGTTATTTTCAGCTAAGCAGCCTACTCCCGGTCCGGTCTGGAAGTACACATCTGCCTCTCTTCATGTTCGCATACAGAAGCGGCATTATCATCGCAGTAGCAGGTAGCTTTCGCATAGCGGCCATTCTTTAGGTGCTATGATATCCGGTCGGTGGGAAGCAATTAGCTCAGCAACAGACTCCGGGTCCTGTACATGGGGTTAACATCCAGAATGGGGATGCTATCTGAGCGCGTTCGTCTTATATACGAATACATGAGTCACGAAAAGAAAGTTGCGTCTGTCTCCAGTCGTTTGAGTGGTTGCTAATAGACTGAGCAGGCCACATGTCACCTAATGAGTGATGTTTCCAGTCTGGTTTTTTGCCATATGTAGATATCATTACTACCGTGTTCCCAGCACGAACTTTTTAGTTACCGCTAACGATCGACAGTCATCCGCTCTTCACTGTCTCCGCCGTACCCGGCCTGCTCGTCTCAAAAATGCTCCTCCGTTTCCTAATCTCCTCGCCCTTCATGCGCCAGCCCGTCCAGCAACAGAACCCCAGTCGCTCGACTTCACAGAAGCTAGTGGGAGAAGATAGAATTCCCCTCACTATGCTCATGGCCATGGCTGTGTCCACCTGATGCACCGTGGTTGTGAATCGTGGTTCCACTCGACACTACCCTAGAGGTCATCGACTTTGCGCCACCACGAGCTCCACCGTTGCTCGCATGATACACGCTGCTGGCAGACTCTTCGAAGCGCTCCATCTCGCGGCACTTCTCTTCGTATTTGGCCATGTACTCGTCGCGTTCACGGTCGGCGGCGTGACGAGCCGAGATGGCACGTTCCTTTTGTTCGCGAGCTTCATTGAGCAGAGTGCGAAGAGAAGTGATCTCGAACTCGAATTCGGCGGAAGAGTCGTCGTAGGTGGAGATTGTCTCAGTGATCTCCTCGTACTTGTGCTTCCATGCGTTGAGGTCAGAGTGAGCGCGGTCGCGAGCGTACTTGAGGTTGGTGATCTCGGTTTGGAAGATGACTAGCTTTTCCTGAAGACTGTTGATCTCGCCGGTGAGGTGGCCGTGTTTGCCGCGTGAGTCCTCGCCCTCACGATAGAGGACCTTGTTGCGTTCGGTAAGAGTGTGAATCTCGGATCTGATCTCAGTGATAGTCAACTCGGCGCGACGGAGGGATTCCTCCAAGGTGTTGATACGGCGGTGACCGTCCTCGACCTTGCGGTGCTGGTCATGAAGGTCTTCCTTCAGCTGGTCACGCTCGATCACGATGAGGCGATGGTCTTCACGAGAGCGGTCGATGGCGTCTCGAAGCTCAGTGCGCTCGAGCTCAAGGTCTCTCAACTTCTCCTTGACTGAGACGACCTCACGCTTGATGTGTTCATACTTGAGTGAAAACTCGTTGGCACGGGCATCGGACTCTTCCCAGCCAAGGATTTTGGCCTTGACCTCACGGCGGAGGCCGTCGATGGTAAGGGCATGATCATCACGCTCCGTTTCGATAACGCGGACAACCTCCTTAAGCTTGTGGAGCTCGCGTTGTACACGGTCGTGTCGCTCCGTCAGTTCAGTGTACTCGCGAGTAGTCTCGTCAACTCTAAACTTTGCACGCTTCAGCTCCTCGTGAAGACGATCCTTCTCATGGAGATGCTCATCCCTCTCAAGCTCGAACATCTTGATGCGATCGGTAAGGGTGAGAACCTCCTTGCGAGTAGATTCGAATTTGGAGGTAGTCTCGCTGTACTTGCTCTTAAGCTCAGTGTGCTCACGGAGAAGTGTCCTAAGCTCGCTGTGATGCTTTTCCGAGTCAAATCGAGCGGAGTCGCGCTCGCCTTCACAGATCTTCAACCTGGAGTAGACAGCTTCTAGCTCAGACCTGGTCCTTTCGTGCTCACCGTGGGTGAGAGTGACAGAGCTCTGAAGCTCATGTAGCTCATGACGGGTGCTCTCAAGGTCACGGTCCCGATCGGCGAGCCTCTTCTTGTGGTCGGTCACTTGAGTAAGTGCAGCAGTGAGCTCAAGTATGAGCTTCTCCACCTGCCTCTTCCTCTCGCCGTGCTCGTGGCCGTGGTGCGAGTGCTCAGCTTCCTTGCGCTGAATCTCCTCAGTCACTTCCTCAACCGTGATGAGAAGCTCATCCCTCTCGCGAACGAGACTGTCCCGCTCAGCCATGATACGAGACCATGACTCCTTTAGTGAAGAAGCCTCTCGGGATGCAGTAGACATGAGATCCATCAAAGCGAAGAACTTGCCCTCGGCTTGCGATGTGAGCTCTGTAGACATCTTGCTCCGATGCGACTGGAGGAAGCTGCTTGCTCGGCGTGAAGATGAGCTTGTCTGCCGAGTGGAACGGCGTGACAAGGATGAGCTGTGACTTGCACCATTGGCATGGTTTCCGAATGAGAAGGATCGGTTGCCTGTAGGTGAGGAAGGCTCAGAGAAGACATCTCGGATTCCACTAGCCTTGAGCTTCATGATAGTAAGCTTTTCTGGTGTGATGTCGGAATTGGCTGCAAATGTGTCGGCCATTTTTTGATTATGAAAAGTATTGTTGTAATGAAAAGAGTACTGAGATGCCAATTTCTAAAGGATGGGCATGAGTGGAAAGTGGTACTTATGCTGTCAATGCCGTCAATCAGTACCCCGCCCACATACTACGATAGTGCATCCAAGCAGCATATCTACGCGTCCATTGGCATCGTCTGTTGCGCGATTAGACGAAGTGCTTGTGGCTTGATGCTTGAAGACAGATTGGTGGATATGACGCAGTATTCTTAGAGCGTCTGGCGAATTGGGGATGTCATCCCAGCTGCCGCTCGCTGCGCTTCACTGTTACCGGAAAGGCACATACAGCAGCTTGAAGCCATGCATGGGATAAGTGGGACCGGTCCTGTAGGGTGTCGGCGACTTGGGAGGTGGAGTTAACCATGATGGTTGGAGGAGTTCAGCTTGATCAAACACCGTCTAAGACAAATCAGACCGGGCGTCGCCATACCTATGCAATGGCGATCCTCGGTAGTGCAAGGTCAGCGACCGTCGCCTAGCACTCCTCGCTTGGTGGGTCATTCTCGACTGGATAATACCAGGTGCGGGTAGATCACAAGGGCTGAGTATCTCGATGCTGCAGATTGCAGATCAAATGTGGGGGACGGGCCGCGCTATAGCACCCTCGCTCCATCGCTAGACGTCGCTTGCTTCTTTCGGCTGCTACATGACGCCTGAGCTTTCGATAGTCCTAATCGAGCGTTTGCCCTTCCACGCAGTGGAGAAGCTGTAAGCCAATCATGCTTCTTGGAGCGCTGGATCGGACCGTGATAATGCAATCGATCACGTCGGGGACGGCCGGTCGATGAGATGACGACTGCCATTGGAGAATGACCCACATCCGAAAGATATCTGTAGCATGATACTCACAATAAGCGAAGATGGAAGAGCCGGCGGTTGGGAAACGTCGCGTCGAGTTCCTGCGGCGATCATCTAGGTAGGGTTACCAGTACAGGTGGTTGACGCTACCTATGTAGTCATGACCCCCACTATTGGCGGCGAAGAAGCAATGAAGTACAGGAGTTCGCATTGCTAACCTTCAGTCGTTCTTTGTGGAGAGAACGCAACAAATTTCCGGGATCAATTTCGTTTGGCTTTGCTGTGCGCATGGCTGTTTGTGATGCACGCTCGCGGAATTTCATCGTTCCTTCAACTGCACATACGCTATCCGAGTATCTGGATTGGGCAATGAACGTGGGTACAAGGTACGTGGGTCCGGAAGTTTCGCTACTCGATCATTTTACTAACGGACGTAGAAGTCAACATGTAGCCTTTTGGATGTTGCTTCATACCGCCAAACTAACCTACGGAGTCACGTTTTGCCCGGAGTGACGCGGCTACCCGATTCCGCATATCGCGTGGCAACTACTACACATACTCTTTCTTTATCCGCCCATGGATGTTTTCGCCCGTATCAGACTCGATGTATTTCAATCACATTGTGTCTGCTCCTAGTAGGCCGTATCTAACGTGATCTGTTGAACATTCTTTATATAGTGTTCTCCACGGGATCTTCTGATAGGCTTCAAACCTATCTTGTGCTACTGTTTGGTTCCTGCCAGACCATATGCAGAATCATCTGAAGTTACAAAAAGGCTCATTGCCCAATGATCACAGAGAGTACAGGGGATGTCACGTTGCGGTGAGAGGTTTTACCCGCACAAAGGCAAACGAGTGGCCAGATTGCACGACGACTGAAGATAAAAGTTACACACACGCAATGAGGCAGTTTACTCATTATATATATGAGCCAAGTTTGCCCACCCGAAAGTCTTGAACAAAGCCATGAAGTCGTTACTCACATGCCTAGCCTTTCTAACACGAATGATCATTATTTCGATTCAGTTCACATCCGTATCAGCATGCGCGCGCCCTAGAGACCGCTGCAAAGCAAACGATTGGTATATATGTGAATGCAATTCAGGCTGGCTAGTATGTTGTCGTGTTTTGTAGTGATAAGCCTGCTAAGTAATCCCCTTGTAGCTGGCGTGCAAACACAGGGGTGGTGGACATCGCACAGACATGTATCTCTCTGAGTCTTCATCAGCAGACACACGGACGTGGGTATTAGCGAAAAACTGCCCAGTACCGAGCGATAGGAGCTTGCAGTGTGTGGAGGGTAACTGTAACGAAGGAGGAAAGAAATACGAGGTTGTTTTGAACGGGTAGGCTTTTTAACAGGAGGACACCGCCAGACGAGGCTTCTGGCAAACCCGTCGTTGCCATATACACTTGTAACGGCACAGGCTTGACCGATTCGCCAAGCATCCACCTGGCTGAAAGTTCTCGTCTTCAACCCTCAACGGTCGGTGCAACTCTCTTTCATACTGAAAAGTCTCTTTATTACGTGATTAAACACTGTTTCGACGTAAAACACATCTCTCTACACGACGGTGGGCCCACCGAGGGCATCGGGCCCATCACGATGCAAAAGCTCGACCTAACGTTGAACGCGTACCCGCTACTCGAAAAGAAACTCCATACGCTGATATATTGCAGTCGGCCAATAGTTGTCGAGGCCGGAAGCTGAGACCGAAGTGCAAGAAAAGGCTTAGGCAGCGCTAGTGAATTACAATGTTTATGTAGCCTGAACCGGCTCGTTATGATCCCCGTCATTAAATCTATATGAGAAAAGCGTCTTGTTTTCATTGGCATGGAACACATTACTCTTCAGTCCAAGGCCCACCTCTGCGAATCGCGATCAGCCAACGGCACCACGTTGTAGTTTAGACGTTGAACATAGTAATCGTCTTCTAGCTCATGTGCTCGCGGTTTGCGCTGCACCTGGCCTAACAGAATCGGTCTCAGTCCTTTCTTGAAGTTGAACAAGCAAACAATCCCTACAACGAGCGCAAGAGCCGAGAAGCCCAGCGCAACGCAAGAGTAGAATACCATCTCATCCTTCATCAAAGTTTTAGAAAGTAGTGTATGCCCATAAAGAACGAGCAGTCTGCTAATCAGATATGCAATTGTTGCGGCATGGAGGAGCTGCGATATGAAGTGTTAGCGAGTGTCAGTCTATAAGAATCGAAGGACGCACCAAAGCAAACCCCATCCCAACCCAGCGCTCATGCCTTACAAAATAGACTGCGATAGCCACATGTATAAGAGTAGCCGGAAGGATTGAGAGAGTCAACGAGAACTCGGGCTCCACGTAATGAACGTCGATGAAGGCGTAAATGAATATGAATGCGAAAACAAAGTAAGGTGTGAGCTTGAGAAGAACAAGGTAGATCTGCTCTAGGTTAGTATAGCCAGGAAGCGACAATAGTGGGAATGCTTACCTGATAGATCATGTATTTTGTTTGTATCTTCCTGTCAGGACTGACGTGCTGGTACAAAGCCCAGGAAAACTCACGGTATAGTCCCCTGGCTAACCAGCACATGATGACGCTGCAAACGCATGTGACAACTAGACAAACCATCAAGCCGATCGAGACCTTCTTCCGGAAAGGCCAATCAAAATCCGCAAAAGGCGTGCCGAACTGGTCGTGATTAAGAAGGATCCTATCAGCTGCATGTCGGATTTCGCCGTATTGAAGAACAGTCGAGATTGACAGGCATATGTTGGCAACGCATTGCGCGAAGATCTAAACGTCAACGTACGAAGTCAGTACTTGTTTACGTGCACTCCGAGAGGTGGCATCACTGACCTGGATGTGATTCTTGATCCGATATGCATCAAGCGTTAATATAACTTGGAAGAGACATCCCAAAGTATTGACAGCGAGCGTCAAGGGCGTGACATAGGCGATTGGCACTTGGTATGCGACTGAATTAACCCAGTTAAGATAGACGATGAGTACAACCCTAGAGACGTTAGGCGATCGTTCCAGTGCTAGGCTTTGCGGGGTGATACGAACGTCTGTATAGTAATATTCGTAAGGGCTTGCACCGCAGTAGTGCCAAAAAAGGCCCATTCCAATCTCGTTTCCGGCCGCCACGAGACCATCGTAATTGTTATTTCCTGATCGAGCGCTCTACACGCCTAAAGAGGTAATGCAAACAAAAGTGGCGCAATCCAGCCAGCCACAGAGAAAAGGCAGCGGGGTATTGTGTGTGACGGGAGAACCTCTTTAGCAGTCTCGAAGGGATCATAACAACGCGCGGACACAAGCAAAAACCTTCAAGTCCTACCCGTAGTTTGGCACTTTCCACGCAGGGGTCCACTAGGACAAGTCGAATACGGGAAAGGAGTTTCCGTGCTATGCCGTATTCAGCCGAATATTGAGCCACCGCAGCTGAGATGCACGCTAAACTATCCCCACTTCTTACGGCGAGCGCTCCCGGCACGTCGATAGAGCTTCTGATTGACAGATATCAAGTCTGACAATGCGGTTCTTCGTCTCTCGGCATCTCCGCGTGGGGCAGCACCGGACTAGCGCCTTCTCCAGCATGACGACTTTCGTACAACTCTTCTTCGTCTCATCAACCCAAGCTCAAGACACATCAGATCTAGGCTAGGATCGTAGCGATGCTTCACTTTCTGTGTTGAGGAGGGTCAGCTATGGCGATAATTTAAAGGGTCTCTTACGCACACAGGCCCGTCTACGATCTGCTGGTTCAGGTACGCCGATGCACGACTTACGCCAGGGTCACCCCTTGGCCGTTACGAGATTGAGGGTCAAGAAGATCCGCGGACAGCAGAAATGGGAAAGCAGGTGCATAATGATTCCATCTCTCTGGTAAGATGCTTGTCGGACTCAAGGAGCGGCCGAGAGAAAGTTCCATGATCTCCACATGGTAACTAAGTAAGGTCTTAAAGTCGGCCAGACACCTTTGACCGTACCATCTCTCCACTCAGTAGACTTTGCTACTAACAACTGCTTTAGAGAACGATGGAAGAGCCATGTAGTGTCAAAGTGGAGAAAAGGTATCTTATATCTATTCAAGAAGTGTGATGGACATACATACATTGTATTCCGTCTCAAAGTCGCGCGAAGATTGAACATACCTCTAGCCATACAAACATTACGCTATCTAATCAGCTTCGCTATCGCGGCTTCGGGTGAGATATCCCAGCACTCTACGCCGTCGCATCACCGCTTTTCGCTCGCTTAGCCTCCCTTTCTTCCCCTACATTTGCGTCAGCGCGTCTTTTACCCTCGTCTTTCCTCGCTGTGTCCTTCTCTTCCCGCGCAACACGCCGCGCCTCTTTGTCTTGTTTCTCTTTCTCCTTCCGGAGGGCTTTGCTCTCGAACTCGTGCCAGTCACCCTCCAGCTCCTTCAGCGCATCAGCGCGTTTCGGTGGCGGCGCCTCGCTTGTGAAGAAAGGGTGCTCGAGTACGTCGGCGGCCGTGGGTCGCGCGTTGGGATCGAAAAGGAACATGGCCTGGAGGAGCTCGAAGGCCATAGGGCTAACACGATCTTTGTACTTCTCCTCGAAAGTTGACTGCTTCCGTTCGGTTGGGCGCAGTAGTTCAAACCATTGCATATCAACGATGCCAGGCCAGTCCTGCACGGTGGGCGTGCCCAGTATGTTATAGATCTTGTCCAACTGGTTGATCTCGCCACCATCTCCTGGGAAGATAGCGTGTCGTGTGAAGATCTCCACCAGTACGCAAGCGGCTGACCAAATGTCAACAGCCGGCCCATACTGAGTTTCTCCCAACAGCAGCTCCGGTGATCGGTACCAGATGGTGATGACTCGGTTCGTATAGTCGAGCTTGCTGCTCTTCGCGTAGAATCGTGCGAGACCGAAATCTGCCAATTTCAACTGCCCGGTGTTTGATACCAGGATGTTCGCAGCTTTGATGTCTCGATGTAAAACGCCGCGACGGTGGAGGTAGTCTAGCCCCTCGAAGAGCTGTTTTGCCAGATCTTTCTTGTGTGATTGTTCAAGCTTGAAGGTCGGGTGATTCAAAAGACCAGTGAGATCGTGGGATAGGTACTCGAAAACCATATAGCAGTCGTTCTTCTCAACCATGACCTCTCGTAGATTGACGATGTTGGCGTGGTTGAGAGATTGCAGCAACTTAACCTCGCGAATCGCGGTGACCGGAAACTAATAGTTGTTAGCATTGTCGTGTCATCGCTTGTTGGATGTACTTACGCCATCGCGTTCGCCCTCCATTCGGATCTTCTTGAGGGCAACCATGTCCTTTGTATAAACATGGACACCCTTGAACACCTTTCCGTACGTACCGGATCCAACTACCGATTCGTTACCTGGCTTCCTGTAATACACTGACTCCGAAGCTGCATGTTCAGGAACCAGAGTAGGTCGGGGCTTCATGCGTTTTCTTGTAACAATCTTTGTCTTCGGTACTTGAGGAGGTGGTGTCCTTCGAGCAGGTCGCGGATCGGAGCGCGGGTCAGGGCGCGGGTCAAACCGCCTATCGTCAGGTCGTCGTGGTGGGTATGGCTCTCTGCGATCTCTGATATCTCGGGGATCTCGAGGGCTTCGCAGGTCTCGAGGGTCCCGTTCACGAACATCGCGTAGGTCTCTCATGTCTCTCGGGTCACGCAAGTCTCTGTCTCGTGGCTCTCGGAAGTCCCGCTCTTTGCCACGATAATATGGAGGTTCTCGAGGATCCCGTATATCTCGAGCGTCTCTGTCGCGATGATCCCGTACATCTCGGTAAGCCGGTTTCCGGTCGTAATAGTTGTCATATCGCCGGTCTCGTTCCCTGTTGTCCCGCTCGCGACCGCTGTCGTAACCTCTGTCCCTGAAGTCTCGATCTCGGTCGCTTCTTGGTTCCGGGCGGCGGGGGGAAGCTTCGCGCGCTGGGGCTACCACCTTTGCCTTGGGAGCAAGAGGAGATTCTTTAGGAACTGGTTCTGGTCTCTCGGACTCTTCCAACCCAGGCTTTGCTTTACTCGCTGGTGGTACTGGGTTCTTTGTCTTCAACGAAAACCCAAACCCTGACTTTGGCGCCGTTGGAGGTTTCGCCGGTCTTTTTTCCTCTTTGGGGCCTTCGTCTTCTACGCGCAAGTCTTTGGATGGGCGAAATGGATTATCGTCGGCGTCGACAGATGCAGAATCAGCAGGGGCTTGGGATGCGACAGCCGGTTGTGGACGTGGTGCTTCAGTGGCGGGGCGGCCGCCTCGAGTGCCGGATGCTGGCGTCCATGACAGGTTTGAAAATTGTGTAGGCGCGGTACCACGCCCTCGTCCACCAGGTCCGCCAAACGGAGGATTTGCGCCAGGGCCTGACATGCGTCGGTCGGGACCATTGAAGTTGTTGCCGCGGTAACTGCCATGACCTCCGCGGTGAGGACTGTTCTGAAAGCCAGGTTGTGGATACGGCTGATTTGGATAGTAACCGGGTGATTGGTTTTGATGGTAAGGGGACTGGTTTGGGGTATAGCCTTGCATGGGAGACCTGATGATGTCAGCATGGGAATGACCAAAGGCCAACGGGACTAGAACTGACCCTTGATTAGGATATGGCTGGTTGTTCCAACCGCCTCGACCACCATGATAAGGGGACTGGTTTTGAGGAGAATATTGGTTCTGGGCAGGATACGGTGGGGATTGCTGAAACCCACCACGTCCCTGGTAATGATATGCTCCCCTCATGTTGCCTTGGTCCTCTCGGCTCTTGGATGCGTCAGAGTTGTACCCTGATCCAGGTGCTGGTGAGCCTCGGCGTGAGGTGATCCTATCTGCGAGGGCAGGTTTGCCAGAATCTGCTCCTTTATCCAAACGTTGGCGCGGTCTTGATGTAAAAGAGGGCGATCGGGATGGACGACGTCGAAGGGATGAGCGAGGCGAGCGACTCCTACGCAGGGGCGGTGAGTCTCTGCGAACTGAATCTGGAGATCGTCTACGAGGCGGGCGAGAGGGAGATCGAGCACGTCTGGAAGCTCGACTGCGACTTCTTGCCCTGTCGCGGTTGTTGTGAGACTTGTATGATCGTTCCCTGCGGTCGTCGAACGGCGAAATAGGTCTACGATCAGTCCTTCTCGGTGACGTTCGCCGAGGCGATATTTCACGCCTAGATCTCCTCTCCAGTGAAACTGATCTCTTCCGTGAACGATGCGCCACTGGCCTATAATGACTATCGACAGAGGGAGAGCGGCGACGATTTGAAGCCGTCGGGAAGTATGTATCGGGTGTGGGCCTTCGAGGCGGTCGGTCGCGGTCGGAGCGTGCAGGTCGTGGAGAGTATGCCCTGCTGGGAGGTCGACCCGGCGAGTACGCACGTCGTGATCTGGACGTGGAGCGTATAGAGCTACGACTCCCTTGTCTTTTTACGCGTTTCGCGGAGCCTCTCGGAGATGGAGAACGCGGGTGGTGGCGTTTTGAGGATGGAGTCGTGTCGCGATGGTGGTGGTGGTGTCGATGTGAGTGGGAAACCCTGTCTGCGCTGACTTCCCTCTTCGAAGCTCGATAGCGGTCCTCCCCAGAGGTGCTGCGACTGCGGCGACGCGCGCGCTCTCTACTCAAACTTCTCTCGCGAGAACGTCCTCGCACGTGCCTGGCCGATGATCGGATGTGCGTGTCTGGTGCGCGATGTCTGGAGGAGTCTCTGGCAGCTCGTGGCACTGGTGACGATGTTCGGGCTTCGATGTTCCTCTCCCGTGACCGTTCCCTGGATCGCTCGCTATCCCGAGTAGACGAGTCCTCTGGTCTCCACTGGTCTATATCCTGAGCCCGTCGCAGGGCAGCCATAGAGGCAGGAAGGTCATCAGAAAGCGCAAGGTTGCAGCATCAAGAGGTCCGCGGGTCAAAGTGCCACGGCCTAACCGAGCAACAAGAAACTCAAGCACCTTGCTCTCAGCCTTACGACGAAGTAGTAATAGAACTGGAAAACAACAAAAGATGCGGCTGCGACTGAAATACACTCCCAGATGTGCTGCCGGTGATACGCTTTCCTCGATGTTGCTGTCGTGGCCGCAGACGCTGCAGTGCCTTCTCGCTCGTCGGTCTTTCGCCAGCCGCTATCGACAGCGCCAAGCCCCGTGATCAAGGTCGCCCTCATTCTGTGCATGGAAGCCCCTCCATGCCGCCCAAGATTCCAGCCTGCTCCCCGATTTCATCTGTTTCAGCACATCCTTCCCACGTCTTCTACTTTGTATATCATGTTGCTGTCCACCAGATGTTCCATACGGCTTCACGACATCTACATAAAACATGCGAAGCAATACCACCGCTACCTTGCCGAAGTCTACCCTGCCCCTTGGAAGCAACAGAGAAAGCACTTCTCAGCAGCAGACCATAGCAACTCTGGGAGGGCGATATTCAGACCACAATAACGGAATACACCAAGAGATGAATCTTGGCTGACCCGGACACTGATCTTGTTGTGATTCAACTGAGGTCGTCGTGATCATCGCTTGTCGTGAGCATTCGCACGCTGCGACGAGCCAGGCAAGCATGCACATGACGTGGGAACTCAATACCTCGTCTTGTGCAAGGGAGGGAAAATGGTGTAGGTCGAATGCTGGAAGCGCCGTAGATGTAACCTTGCGGCCTAGAGCCTTTGGGTCTGGGAGTATTCCACAGGCAGCCAGACGCGAGAAGCTTCAATACGTGAACCAGGCTCACCTTGTCGTCCAAGCAGTCGTCAAAGACAAGTGACGCGACAAACGTGTACATGTTCCAGCACAAGCCAGAAGCATACGCAGGTGAGTGACATGCGTATGGTAATTGTCGCCCTGGCTCGGAGGGGGAACTGAGGGTTGAGAGCGACAAGCAGGTGAAACAAAGCCCATCCACGACGCGAGTTAGACGCAGTATATGTCAAGAGTGAGGCACAGTGCGTAATTAGTACACGACTGCGCAGGCGTGTTATCAAGATGTCCAAGCAAGAGGCCGAGGTAACTGTGACAATCCACCTTCACCACCGTCGCCAGTGGAGGCCCAGTCCTCCCTCGACGCATATCGCACCATGGTGTGGTGACGCGTCATAGATTGCGCCGTGGCTCGAGAACATAGATGGGCGGTGCTGTAGAGAATGCGCCGTGCTGGTGGTACGATAAGGTGAAGCTGCGGGGACCAAGCAAGGGCCCTTAAAAAGGCCTCTTCATGGCGGTTTGCCCATCCTCTGCATCGTCGCTAGATGTCGTGAATGTCAAACGAGGCGCCAGCGGTATCGGCGATGTTGTGCGTACCTAGCGAAGCATGTGTTGATGATGATGGAGGGTTGGGTATGGAATGGGTGGTAGCTGTGTTGACTGGCGCTCCTGCCCTGCTGCTCGCCTGCCCGCTTATCACGTGCAGACCTGGTCAGAGCGTGAGGGAGGTGTGGCGTCATTGCAAGTACGGAACGCTAGTCCCCATTTCGACGCTTAGGACAAAGTTATTCCATTGTAGTCATACAGACCCGGGCCGCAGTACTATTCTTCTGCGGAAGCCATGCGCCAGTCCGAACATGCTTGCCTGGCCCTTGTGCCCTCTCTGACTCTGTAGTTTTTATCCTCCTCCACCTAGTACAAACTCTTTCCCCACAAAAAAGTTAAAAGTCCAGCCAGACTCCCCGCCATCATGGATTCCGACTCGCCCAAGCCCAAGTCCGCGGTCCCCTCACATATGATGAACGGCGGATCCCCCCTCAGACTTACCACCGAGGCGCGCGACAAGAAGGAGCGAGAACACCTCTTTCATGCTATAGCGACGTCCAACCGGGGTCGCCAGCCAGTAAACTTTGACGGGCCGACTAGCTACTTCCCCACGAAGTCTTCCGTCGCGAACATGCACACTGACAACCGCCATGTCATGGCAAATGGTCAAGTAGACGCCGAGGACCCTTTCGAGGGTACCGTTGCGCAGACACCACTCGCGACCAGCCGGGCCCACAGCCCGTACACGCAGCACCCCACCATCGACTTCGACGGGCTTAGCTGGCCCAGCAAGGGCACGCGGGAGAGGAAGGAGGCAACCGAAGAGGAGAAGGCGGCGAACCTCAAGAAGCTGTCTGGCGCTGTCAGGACTATGCTCGAGTGTCTGGGCGAAGACCCCGACCGTGAGGGGCTGCTCGACACACCAGAGCGCTACGCGAAAGCGTTGCTCTTCTTCACAAAGGGTTACGAAGAGAACCTGCGCGACATCGTCAACGGTGCTGTCTTCCACGAGGACCATGACGAGCTCGTCATCGTGAGGGACATCGAGATCTTCTCCCTTTGCGAGCACCATCTGGTTCCCTTTATGGGCAAGGTTAGTTCTGATATCATCCCGTCTCATGCAGTACCAGAGAATGACAACTGACCTCTTGTACAGATGCATATCGGCTACATCCCGAACCGCCGCGTGATCGGTCTGTCCAAGCTCGCTCGTATCGCCGAAATGTTTGCTCGCCGTCTCCAAGTACAAGAGCGCCTCACCAAACAGGTCGCTCTCGCCCTCTCTGAGATGCTTCAACCACAAGGTGTCGCAGTTGTAGTCGAATCGAGCCATCTCTGCATGGTCATGCGCGGCGTTCAGAAGACGGGCGCAACAACAACTACAAGCTGCATGCTCGGATGCATGCGGTCACGAGACAAGACCCGTCAGGAATTCTTGAACCTTATCAACAGGCGGTAGGGATGACATTGGGCGAGAAAGTCCGGAAGAGTCGAAGTCACAGTTGACTTCATTCCCCGCATCATGTGCTACCGTTGCACGACTTTGCACATTGGCGTTACATGGGACTGGCGTTTGCGTGAGGAGTTCATCACTCTCACTTTATATTAGGTAGGCGGGCATATTGCGTTGCATCGTTAGACGCATAAGCCTTTCAACAGGCGTTTCCTATCTTTTCACTTTCACGATACATGACCTTGCATCAAGACACACAGATGATCTAGGCGTCCAATTTCTTGCTGTAAACAATACTTGTATATCCACAGTGACGAGTCAATTGTTCGAAAAGAATAGTAATCATTGGTTCGAGCATTCGTCGGCACAAAGCCAACCTTAACTCCGGGCCTCGCTCGTTCAACCTTCTCAAACCCCACCCACTCAGCGAACCGATTCTTGTGCGCTTTCAGGCTGGCGTCTGATCATAGTGCCGGCACTGGCATCGCATGCTACCATCCGATCCGTATATACCATCGGAATTTACCTACGCGTAGCCAGCGATAACCCCGTTACGGCGTTCACGTTGGTGGTTCCATCATACTCGGTTTCTGTGGCACTCGGGCTATGAGGTACTCGGATTTCATGATGCTCGGGTTTGGGCAAGATATAAATCCTACGCCGCACAGGGACAGGTGCTGCCCGGTACAGTACTGGACTAACATTGTCTGGCATATACTTCATATTTCCTTGGGCTAATCTCTGTCTAAAGCATACAGCGTACAGCGCTCACACCATGTCATCTCCAAGAGGTTTTGAACCTTGCTGTCTCAAATCATTCAACTGGACCGGTACCCCGAGCGGTCACGAAGCGAAGCTCGCAGACAACCCAACCTACATCACCGGATCGAACTCTGAGGCTGCCGTCATTATCATCCATGATGGTCTAGGCTGGAGATTCAAGAACAACCGTCTTCTGGCTGATCACTTTGCCAAAGAAGTTCGTCTCCGAACTCCTCATCTATGATTTCATGTCAACTTGCTAACACAGTTCACACGCAGGCAAACGTGACAGTCTACATGCCCGACTTCTTCGGTGGCGAGTCTCTTGACTTCTCCCTAATCAAAGCCGGCAGATGGGCTGAACTAGACATGGAAGGCTTCAAAGCACGCAACAGCCGCTCCGTCCGCGAGCCCGAAGTCTTCGCCTGCGTCCAAGCACTCCGAGATTCTGGCTACAAGAAGATCGGAGCGGCGGGTTACTGTTGGGGCGGTTGGGCAGTGTTGCGTCTTGCGACCGAGAAGTTAGTCGACTGCGTGATTTGCGCTCACCCTTCTATGATCACCGAGGCGGATTTCGATGGCTTGAACGTACCAATTATGTTCCTACAGCCTGAGCATGATGCAATCTTCTCCGATGAGATGAAGCTGCATGCTTTCAAGAAGTTGGTGTTGGACAAGAAGAGTTTGCCGGTGGAGTGGGTACACTTTCCCGGTGTCAGTCATGGATGTTTGATAAAGGGGGACGAGACGGTTCCAGGGGAGAGGGAGGCCATGGTCAAGGCTAAGGATAGGGCGGTTACCTGGTGGAGGGAGTGGCTTCTTTGAGCGTGTCATGTGGACTCGAGAGTATCCTAGCCTAGAGATGTTCCTAGCAATTACTCATATGTGCGATACTTGTCACCATCTAAATATAAATTCACACCTCTTCAACATCATCATCTGAGAGGTTGCCACAACTTCCCTGATTTTGAGTTCATCCCAGCCAGTGCTGGTTAACATATCAGCTGCGATGACGCTATATTTCTTATGCTATTTATGCTAATGAGCCAAAGTTGGCATGTGATGACAAAAGCACTCGTCTTCAACCTTTCCTAAAAATGGGATATATATCTCCAACCTCCATAGGCACAATGCCAAAAGACACATAAGAATCGATGTTCTCAGGCTCTAGCGCGACAAAAGCTAGTCCTGCATTCTTCTGCGCACTGCTTACGAAGAAGCTACCTGCCGGAAGTTGAACATCTTGAATAAGTGTCTCCGTGGTCACGGTGTTGAGAATAGCGCCCTCGTAGTAAGAGGAAGCGAGCCTTGAAGAAGTGATGTTGTATGCCTCAACCTCTCCGTGGAACACCTCAGGCATGGTCTCGACCTCCAGTCCAGAGATCTTGAGACGCTCGGCGAGGTCAGCCCAAGCGCGAGGGATAACGTATCCTTCAGGCCGGGTGCGGGTCATGTTGGCAGTCGCAGGTGTAGTGCTGGCGAACTCAATGGGTAGTTGGACTACCTCACCTGTTCGACGATCGACCATGGTGTACGTGCGGTTCGAAAAGGTGGTGTAGTCGGTAATAACGATGTCCTCCTTGCTAGTGATGATCTCTGAAATGGCCCCTTCGATAGTTCCCTTGACATCAGGCTCATCACGAGCAGTCTCTAGCACACCAAGAATCATCTGTAATCCTGCGAGGGTGCGACGCTTGAACTCTTGGCTTGCAATACCGATACCGCGCGTTTCGAAGAGAAACGTTACGCATTGTGTCAGTCCCATTGCGTTGCGTCCAATCTTCGCATCGGTTCCTGCTTCCTCAAGCCGAGGTGGGTTTGTTCGCGCAGCAGTGACGTAGGGTTCACCACGTAAACCTTGAGAGAGGAGAGACGCATTGATGGCAGGAGCAAAGACCGTCTCGGAGAGCGCGCGGATGGATGGATGAATGTTGAGGTTCTTGGCTGCGCTGTACATGCCATCTGCAGCATTACTATAGTTGCCAGAGTAGCGTGTTGCGGCACCATACTACAGGAACAAAGTCAGCATATGATACACATGTATCCCGTTCAACCTGATCTTACCTCGTGCATGTCAATGGCAACATGTGGGGAAAAGCTGCTGAACCATGTTTTTATGTCACGGGTCTGCTGGCGCGCAAGCTTCGTGTGGTCGCGGTTCGGGTCGAAGTTTGTGGCCAACGTGCGCTGGAAGTAAGCGTTTCCATCCGGGTTGTAGCGTGGTAACACGATGATGTCCATCTTCTCAAGGAAGCTGGCAGCCCACTCTGGATCGCTGTCCATGGCACCGAGGAGGGCCAAAGTAGCCTCATCGCCTGCCGGCTCGTTACCATGAACTGAGCCTTGAATCCATACTCTCAACTTCCCAGAGGTGGCGTAACCGGTAGATGCGTTTGATGCTGATGTTGATAGGTAGACGTATGGGAATGTCTTGCCCTCCTCGCTCAGGAAATCGGCTACGTCGTAGGTCATCCATGAAGGGTTCTTTGTCGCAAGGCCGCTTATAAAGTCCTCTGCTTAAGTCAGATTTCGTGTCTGTAGCGGATCTGCACATCCATCATCGACGTACCCAACTTGTATTGGGAGGTCGCTCCTTCGGTTCCCTCTGTCCAGCCTGGATCAAACGAAGCGTTCGGCAAGAACGCAGGACTCAACAGTGTCACATCCGGCGCTGGAAAGGCTGTATGCTCCACAAGCTGCGAGTCAAAGTTCACATTGACATGGTTCTCGCCATATTGAGTCTGCGCAAGCGCAGACGCTGCGAAGAGGGCAATCGAAGATGAGCGCATCTTCGTCTGGTATCACCGAACTGTCGATCAGGTGTCAAACATCAATTTGCGCGTCTGGCATATTTTATTCCTCTCTTCTGCCCCCATCTTTGAATGGTAGCGATACGTCAGTCAAGACACGCTTTTGCCTGTTGGAGTAGTTTGCCAAGTAGAAATGGCCCTTGGCTGCAGTTGCTCCTGCCTTTTCTGGTGTCGTTTCCTGTACTTTTACCACGGAGATAGGCGTGTAATGAGTCGCTATCGCTAAGGAGCGGCATTTCTGCGGCTCTTGAAGTGTACCACGATGGCTATTGTAGGCGTTAAGCTGGTAGTGAGGGCGGTATCGGAAGGAGGGTGAAGGCGACGCGACACGCGCGAGAAGACGCGGGATCCAGGCTCGGAACCGTTCCGATGCAAGAAGTCGCTACGAGATGTGCCACACGTCAGTGGCGTCTGCACCCTTCGATAGTAGAAAACATTCAACCGCCCAGATTGTCGTGGTGACGCGACTTTCAAGGCCTTTTAGGCTCTCGTATCGACGGCGTCTCTCGAAACTGTGCACTAACGCTCACCAGTACTTGTGCACCCCCTCTATGCGAAGCATAAATGCGCGACAATGACTACCGAGGCCTTCATGGGTTTCAGGCATGCGCCATTGCACGTTCTGGAGAGTTGTCGTTTTTCCGGTCCAGTGTTGAACACATCGCTTCAATCATGGCCGGGCAGAGAACCATAATGGCACTACCCCAGCTTCCCCGCCTCCGTCGCAGCAATACCCCGATTTCCCGACGCAGGTCAATTTCGATGCATGCCGGATGCATTGCCTTCCCCAGATGATCAAGCCTAGAATATACAAATTAGCAAAAAGCTTTGGGAAGAGTCGGGCTAGTCACGCGGCTCACACACGTACACTAGGAGATGATTTCATCCGAAGCTCTGTCTTACATTCGCGCCGTGTAGTAGCCGGCATATATATTGGAACACGCATTGGCCTTCCAAGAATGTGAAATAACTCGCGACCAGAACTATGAAAGTCGCCTCATCGTTGTTTGCGTGCTTCGCCGCGCTATCTTCAATTGCTTCAACACTCTCCATCACGAAAACGCAGAATTGGAACATCACAAATGATGTAGAAGGCTCCGTCCGTCTCAATGGGCTTGCTTTCCAACAACACGCCTTGACCACTTTCGGCGACTACCAATACGTAGCCTTCTACAAAACTGCTTCTGGGTACGGCAAGCACTACGTCAACTTAGGGCGGCGCAAGATCTCGCCTGCACTTGGAGAGTGGCAATATTTTGCATTCACCGATTATGTACAAACTACTCTGGACGAACACAACACCATTAGCATGGGAATCAGCGGTGATGGCAAGATCCATCTGAGCTTCGACCATCACGATGTGCCACTCAACTATCGTGCGAGTAACACAGGCATTGCCAAGACAATTCCATCCGAGTGGACCGCTAGTGCATTTGGAGCTGTCCAGCACAGTCTGCCTGGCTCGACCGGGCCATGGACACCGCTCACATACCCTCGTTTCGAACGTCTCGACAATGGTGACCTTCTCATGGAGTTCCGGATCGGACAGTCCGGTGCTGGTGACTCGTACATTCATCGATACTCTACAAGCTCTTCACAATGGAGCGCAGTTGGGAAATACCTGCAAGGTCAAGACAACAATGCATACATCAACGGCATAAGTAACCAAGGTGGAAAGCTCTTCGTCTCATGGACCGTCCGCGAAACGCCTACGGCCAGCACGAACCACGACTTCTACTTCGCCATGTCGGAAGACGATGGCAAGACTTGGAAGCAGACCAATGGACAAACCGTCGCAAAGCCCATTACGCCGACAACGCCCGGCATAAAGATATATTCGATCCCACAAAACAGCGAGATTATAAATCAGGAGGCCCAATGCGCCGATCAGAAAGGTCGCTTCCATGCTCTCATGCGTGACAACTCGACAGGTATGGCACAGTTCTACCACTACCTTCGAACCCCGGAGGGCAAATTCTCCAAGACCGCTGTCAAGACGCCCGGTCTCTCAACACCGCCATACCTCGCTTACAGAGGCAAGATCGCTGCTTCAGGCGACAATGTGATTGCTATCCTACCAGACCAGCCTAAGATGACTGTTCAGATCTGGGCTGCGACAGCGGGAGGAGCATACAATGACTGGAAGAAGTTGGCGGAAATCCCGAACTCTGCAGGCGAGCCATTGGTGGATGAGGAAAGGTTGGACAAGTTCAATGTCTTGAGCTTGTTTATCAGGCAAGGTGGTCCTTTCGGAACAAGGAAAGTACAGGTTTGGGACTTCGCACTCGCACCTTAAACCCGTTGCATACACGAGTAATTCAATAACACAAGGATGTTGACAAGAAATCAGCTTCCTAATGCCCTTTTCTGTGCAGTTCTACCTTAGCGCTCTGCCACTCCTTGCTTACTGCTCATATACATGACATGATCGGAGCATGGAAGGTTTCTCGGAGGGATTATGGTATGCGCTAGCACGTCTAACGACATCATTGCACATCGGTCCCGTCCTCACTAACCTAACGTTTAAACGTCAACCTGGATACGCGAGAACGCACGTTCACTCCAACTGTAAGTCTAGCTGGAGTTGGTATAGTCCTATAGAGTTCCGCGGGGAAAACGCGTTCTCGGAAGCTCCGGTGTGGCTCGTTTCCTGTGTCTCGGTTCCACTCCATCATGCACCCGCCGACTACGCGCATAAGAGATTTCCGGCATTACGGAATAAGCGGAGTGACAACGGGGAAAAGATGCGGGGCGCGCTCACGCCTACCTATGTTGTCACGGAGAATGTAAAATTTTACGCTCTAGTCCTAGATGCATCGGAGTCTTGGGGAAGCATCGGAGTCTTGGACGAGTCTTGGAGAAGCATAAAGCTGGTGATGTCTCTCTACATGATCCGTATCGGACCGGATACCAATTCACCATGCCTTCCCATCTTTCCGTCCTCGCAGCCATCGGCGGCCTGCTCACGTTTGGGCATGCACAAGTGTCATCCAACACAACAGCATCGGCTACGAGCACATCTACATACTCGCAATCCGATGTGCCGACGGGAACACCATTGCCGGGCGACTATGATGAGCCGCTTCGACCTCAAGTTCACTACAGCCCACCCGTAGGGTTCATGAGTAAGTTTCCAAAAACACAAGAGTTACGAGACCACTGTTGACATGAGACTTCTCTTGCAGATGATCCCAACGGCATGTATGTTGATGAGGATGGCGTATACCACTTGTATTATCAGTACAACCCTACCGCAAACGTCGCTGGCAACCAGCACTGGGGCCATGCTACTAGCGAAGACCTCTACACATGGACCAACCAGCCCATTGCTCTCTTCCCTGGTGGCCCCACAGAAGGAGTTTTCTCAGGATCAGCTGTCATAGATTCGAATAACACCAGCGGTTTCTTCCCAAACCAGACCAACGGCGTGGTCGCAATCTACACCATCAATGTTCCCGAGAACCAGACTCAGCACATTGCCTACTCGTATGACAACGGCTACTCCTTCACCAAATATGAGAACAACCCTGTCATCGTACCCGGTGGCACCAACCCCACCCAGTTCCGTGATCCAAAGGTGATCTGGTATGAGCCCACCGAGAGCTGGGTCATGGTTGTGGCGTACCCCGTCGACTTCGAGGTCGGCATCTTTACTAGTCCCAATCTCATCGACTGGACGCCTACGTCAAACTTTTCCCACCACGGTATCACTGGTCTGCAGTACGAGTGCCCGAACATGGTCGAGATGCGCGTGGAGAACTCTACCGACAGTGATGAATCCAAATACGTTATGCTTATCTCAATCAATCCGGGTGCACCGCTCGGTGGATCTATCACAGAGTACTTTGTTGGAACATTCAACGGCACGCATTTCGAAGCCGACGATGCGCGCACTAGGCTCACGGATTTCGCAAAGGATAACTATGCTGGACAGTTCTTCTATGGTATTCCTGCCGGGGAAGACCAGGTTACACTTAACTGGGCGAGCAACTGGCAATACACCAACGTCGTTCCCACTGCTGGCGAGGCTGTAGGTGATGGTTTCAGGAGTGTCATGACAGTGCCAAGAGGCCACTACCTGAAGGATCTCCCTCGCCAGGGTCTGTCGCTGATCTCGTACCCGTCAAAAATCATGTCTATCGTCGACTCGGAGTTAGCTTCCAACGACTCCCTTGGTAACGGTACCGTCTTTGTTGACTACTCCACCGTTGAGTCAGGCGCGCTCTACTTCGAAGCCAACGTTACCGGTATCACTAGTGGGCCGTCCCTTGCCGGATCTATCAGCTTCACCTTCCAGTCTTCTGTGTCGGGAGAGTCAATTTCAGGTGGCACTTTCATCTCATCCGGCGACGTGTGGCTAGACCGCGGAAAGACCGACGCTTTCCAAAGCCCTTACTTCACCGATAAGTTCACTGCTACAGGTCTTTACAATGAGGATGACGGGTCGTGGAGGATCTCTGGCATCATCGACAGGAGCATTATCGAGATCTTCCTGAACGGTGGCGAACTCAGTGCGACTTCGGTCTTCTTCCCCACACAGCCTCTTGACACGATGATGCTGAGGGTTTCGGGCTTGAACGAGACAGTGACGGCCAGTGTAGGTGTCTGGGGACTTCAGGCTGCCTGGCTAAACCAGGCAGATGAGAATGGTATTGTTGCTGGCAATACGACCGAAAGTGGTAACTCAACTGCGGGAGCTGCAAAGCTTCTCTAGATGTATCGTAGTATATGTGCGAACAGTCACGCACAATAGATTCTGTAATATCTGACGAGTCCTCGACTTCTTTTTCTTTGCGTGATGACTACCATATCTAAGGCAGAATACATTTGCTTGGTTATGCCAGTCTATTGTGATTGCATTTCCTAGCTTGTACGTATTGCACCGCGGATATCACTTAGTCCGACAGCCGATATGTTCTCCACTCCACAGCTCGTGATCGGTGGCAAGCATAGTGGGGACAAGCCCTTTAGCGTCCGCCTCCACACCCGAACCTTATCCGCGGAAGGATCACTCAATTTCGTTAAACACATCGTATAATAGTCATTGGGCTTCGGCATGTGTGGCAGTGCCGTCATCGCAAGGTTTCAAAGTGTCTAAATGCGGAAGAACTTGTATGCCAAAATCTTCCGCCCCACAGCAAACCGAAAGTTCGTTCGCGGAGTAACTCCGGAAGTAATCCGGTTCCTTGGATGTCTATCACGCGGCCACCTTGGATTGATTTTCTAATCATCTTATTCGTGGAGGACTTTGAAATTGCTTCATTTGTCTATGTTGCCGAAGTTGTAACTGGTTTGTCGTGTACCAGTCCTTGCTAGAGCTCATTCCCAAATAGCCACCAAGCGCCGAGGTAGTACTATAGCATCGTGTATACACTACCCCGCTTCCCGTATGCTCCAAGAGCCAAGTGTATTCTTAGTGACCAGATGGTGTGTGCGGACGCGATACCTGAATAAGAAGCTGACATTGAGATCGACTGCTGTATTTAAGGAGAGAGTGAAGATGATGAAAGAATGTAGTGATTGATAGCAGTTCCACTCGATACTTCTTTACGATGCGCACATCAACCTTCCTCAGAACGGCCTTGGTGCTGGCCAGCGGTTACTCTGTCAATGCCGATATCACGACTACAATCGACCCCAAGAGCAACTGGGGTACGTGGGAAGGTTGGGGAACTTCGCTGGCATGGTGGGCGCAACAGTTCGGCGACAGAGATGACCTTGCGGATATATTCTTTACGCTGAAGCAAACCAAATTCAACGGTGAAACCCTACCAGGACTTGGCTTCAACATTGTCCGCTACAATGCGGGTGCGTGTAGCTGGAATGCCGTCGATGGGGAGAAGATGGTAGTATCGCCGAACGTGAAGAGATCGAGGCAGATGGAGGGCTACTGGATAGACTGGAAGAGCAATGATTCGTCCTCCTCAAGCTGGAACTGGTATAGTACCCGCCTTCTTCATTTGCTCTGAGTTTCCTTACTGACCACTGGTTGTTCCTCAGGTCCGTTGACGTCAAACAACGAGCCATGCTCCAGAAGGCGATCTCACGTGGAGCGGATAGAACGGAATTGTTTTCGAACTCGCCGATGTGGTGGTATGTAGCTATCAAATATAAGCGATATGTGGAATGTAGACTAACTGCTTTTAGGATGACAAAGAACCACAACCCCTCAGGTGCAGCTGACGGTAGCGAAAACATCCAATCCTGGAACTTGGAGCAGCATGCGATCTACATGGCGAATGTAGCAAAGCATTTCAAGGACAACTGGGGCGTCGAGTTCGAAACTGTAGATCCGTTCAATGAGCCAAGCGCCAACTGGTGGAAAGCAGACGGTACGCAAGAAGGATGCCACGTCGACGTATCCACCCAAGCCAAGATTGTCGGCTTCCTCGATACACATCTCGCGAGCCGCGGACTGTCAACGAAGATTGCGGCATCCGATGAGTCGTACTACGACCAAGCTGCTACCACCCTGAAGACGATTGGTAGCAGTGCACTCAGCAAGATTGATAGGATCAACGTGCATGGTTACCAGTACGGAAGCGGTGATCGCGCTGGTGTCCATACGCTAGCTACACAGGCTGGAAAGTCTCTCTGGAACAGTGAATACGGTGATGGTGTGGCCTCTGGCGAGAACATGGCTAGATACCTCCTCCAGGACCTCCGCCAATTGAAGCCTACAGCATGGGAGTACTGGCAGGTCTTGGACCAAGGTGGGTGGGGATTGGTAGACGCGGACAATGATGCGAAAACGCTGGGTTCATCCACACAGAAGTACTATGTACTCGCGCAATTTGCAAGACATATGCGCCCAGGAATGCGGATCCTCGATGGCGGCCGGGACAACGTCGTTGCTGCTTACGATGCGAGCAAGTCATTATTGGTTATCGTAGCCGTGAACTGGGACGCGGCGCAGTACCTAAACTTCGAATTGTCGGGCTTCTCGGGACGTCCTTCATCCGGGGCAACCGTTTCGCGGTGGAGCACTCAGATTGGCAGCGGTGATCGGTACGTGCAGCATCTCGACACTACGATCAGCGGGACAAAGTTCTGGTCGAAGTTTGAGAAGAACATGGTGCAAACTTTCGAGGTTACGGGTATCAAGTTGTAAAGCATAGCGCATGCGATACCGTGAAATTATCCGATTCTTTGCTTTCTTCTGACCCATATCTCGTCGCCCTCACTGCCAGCTCTTTGCTGAACTTCCCAAACTTGGAGCCTGTAGCTTCCGCGATCTGACCGGCCGGTATGCAGATCGAAGGACCAGTCGTGCTTGGGACATTGGATACCTGAGCTCAGCACGACGCCAAAGTCTTCAATATCGAAGGGCGTGCCATTAGAGAGTGGATATGACGAGTGTGGGCATTCCTGCAAATGTTATGATTAACATGTGCGCCAGATGTACAGCACCGAATATCGCAACATACGTGGTTGATAGCGCAAAACTTTCCCTTGTATCGAAACACCATTACTTGATCTTTCGCATCACCACCGACTTCAGGGTCTTTCCAATCATCGATCGCTACCTCAGTTGCTTTGGAGCTGTCATCGCGGGGCACGTGGAATACTCGGCATCCTGGAACATGCTTTTTTTCGCCGCAAGGGCGCTGTTCACCGACGCGCGCAGAGTCATCAAGATTTGGGTACAACGTCACTGCACCAGCGCAGAACCACGCGTTTCCAGCTTGGGACGATCGAGAAAAAGGATTGACCAGGAACGACATGCTGAGTGGCGGGGATGGCAACTTTTGAGAAGCTATAATATGCAAGCGACGATGTACGAAGTACGATGGGGACTCGGTTTCCGCTAGAACTAGCCCGATAACGCGCTAGACGCCCGTAGAAAGAGGCTAGACTCGGCCATGTCAACATGTCAACAGAGACTTTCATATGTACGCCCTGTGGTCGAATGTAGAAGTCTTCGTCCTAACATGGTATTTTTAGAGCGTTCACTGTAGCAGTATGTAAATGAATAAGTATTGAAGCAAGTTGAAAAAAATGTTCAGACACACATCTTTACGCACATTGCACGTCATCGTACCAGCCTCCATATCTTCATCATTGCCTTTTGCACGCCGCACAGCTGACCTTCGCTTTTTGTCCACAATCGCCTCGAACATGGCAAATATCCAGGATCCCTCAAGCTATCTTGCCAATGCGCGCATTGCACCAGAGATATTCCAGCTTCGATCAGACTACCGCGCCCTGCTCATGGTAGTTACCAACATCCCACCAGGCCCTTGCGACGCGACCAGCGAAGCCTTTTTATCTTCTGCAGAAGCAACAGCTAAAGCATCTCTTGCGAAAACTCCAGTCAACGATGTTGCTCATGTCGCGCAATGGAAAGAAGCCTACAAGGCCTTCGGCGCAAAGCCCAAGAAGACTATGAACAGCCTCGAAGCGCTATTGCGTCGCGTTGACGCAGGCTTACCACGTGTTAATCGACTGACGGATATATATAACGCCATCTCAATCAAACATCAGATTCCTTTGGGAGGCGAGGATCTGGATAAGTACCAAGGAAGCCCGTTCCTGATACGCGCGAAGGGTGATGAAAACTTTGACACCAAATCTGGCGGCGAAATCGTCATTGAACACCCAAGTCCCGGAGAAGCAGTATGGTGTGACGATGGCGGCGTGGTAAGTGACACTGTACGAGCTGCATATGAGAGAGACATATACTGATTCTGTACGACTACAATTAGACCTGCAGGCGCTGGAATTGGAGGCAATGCTCGAGGACTGCGTTGAGCGACGGAACATCCAACGTGCTCTTCATTTTGGATGCATTGGAAGCTCTTGATGATGCGAAGCTAAATGCCGCGGCAGACGAGCTGAGTGAAGAGTTGCAAAAGCTATCTGCAGATGTGAAAGTCGAGCGCCGATTAGTAACATCATCGTAGATATTGAATAACATAAACATCTGTATCATACTGTGGAAACGCTATTCAAGCATATTGTGGTATCTCGAAATACCCATGGTACTATCTTTATAGATTATGTATAATGATATCCGCAGCCTACTCAGCGTTAGTGAGTTTCTGTTCAAATGTCTCTCTCTCCACTGACCTTTTCTGCAATAGCATACGCCGTAGAGCTGGTATGTGCACTTGGCAGGAACGGTAGGATGCTGATGTCGACAACACGTAGACCAGCTGCACCGTGGACCTTGAGATCCGGTCCTACAACGCCTCCTAGATTTCTAGGTAACATAGCAGCTGTGCAGCATGGGTGCAAGTGTGACAGCACCATTGACTCCTTAACAAACGCTTTGAGATCTTCGTCCGATTGGATAGCTGGGTCTGGACTAACTGCTACAGCACCATATTTACGCATGGTGGGTGTATCAAGTACCTTGCGAAGCCATCTGAGATGAGCGATGTGGATGGAGAAATCAATTGGGCTAGATCCAGCGCGGTAGTCGAGTATAGGCTGAGCCAAGTGATCTGTCAGATTGAGATGGACAGTGCCGCGACTCAACGGATGGAGAATGATTGGGCGCATGGTCGTCCCAGTTGCAAACGGTACTTCCACACTAGGAGCCTCGGAGTTCTCAAGAAGGTCCGCAAGTACGTGAAGTTGGCGTTTGTAGCCGTCAATGAGGGTTGAGTGAGACCCTTCGGGCAGATGAGAGGCCGCTGAGCCGTCGTCGGCAACTCTGCGCATCTCTTTGATTATACTCATATACTCTTCAGTGACATTAGGAAGTGATATGTAGAGAGCAGTTGAACTCATAGCCAATGTGTATGGGCCTCTTGCTGGTGTCATGTTGAACTCTGCTGCTGCTTGATTGGCAAACGCAGGATTGAGCATATCCGAAGGCATGTTGGAAAAGTTACCGGGCTTCGAGTCTGTAGTGGAATCAGCGTCTAGTCGTTCTTAATCAACGAAAAGCGGATCCACTTACAATTCCATGATATGCCGGGCGAAGAATGGTCTTGCAAGTTTGAGCCTACACCAGGAAGATCCAATACAGTAGTGATGCCCATAGCTTCTAGCGAGGGTGCGGGTCCGATACCGCTCCTTTGCAGGATGGTAGGCGTATGTAATGCGCCGGCAGAGACTACAACTTCGACTCTGGCCGTTACGTTGAACGTCTCGTCTCCCGCCAGAGATCTCGCCTCAACTAATGGTGGACCTTTTGAAACGTCGTCAGGATAAACGACCCTGATCACTTGGTGCTTGACTAGCAAGTCATAGTTGTAGTTGTTACACGGGGTTAGGCTATACTTCTCTAGGCTCGGTCCGTACTAAGGCGAGGTAGACTAAAGCGGTAGTCCGTGAGGTATCGTATGGAATGATCAGGTGGAAAAGAGTTATCGTTGTAACC
>NW_026260238.1:0-36836 GCF_024291825.1 Alternaria postmessia | reverse complement strand
GATGGCACGTCACGTGATCCCAGGCCCCGCCTTGGATCAGCGACCTTCCATCGCGGCTATCCCGATGGTCTTCCTTCCTGCGGCCTGCATAACAAAAGGAAGCAACTCCTTGTTACCTTGTAACATGCAAATCTCGCGCGGTGTGATAATACTAACCAATGACGACGTCAGCCTCAGCGGTTGTTCCATCTCCTAGCGTTATTCTCCCTTCCTCCGCATCCAAATCGACAACTTTAGTGTCGTACACGATGTGTGCTGGATTCCCTTTAATCTCCAACTCGACAGAAGGTGCAGTCGCGAGCCTCATGAGCTCATCCCTAAAGTCGGATCGTTTTTGCGTCAACTGATCTGCCCCATACCTTGTCTTCAAGTCGACTTCGTGGTCCTTCTTAACGTTGCCTTCTTTATCGTAAGACCGATAGCCATAGATCGGCACTGCGCCGGCCTTTTCACGATCGTATCCGATGCGCTCGAGGATCTTGACTGCGTTCGGAGAGATGGAGATGCCTTGTCCTCCTGTTGCAGCGGTTTGGTCTCCACGTTCGTACACGGTGACATGGTGGTGTTCGCGGAGGATACGTGCGGCGGTCAGTCCTGCTAATCCTGAACCGACGATGATGACTCGAAGTTTGTTCTGATGATCCATATTCTAGGTGATTGAAAGGGTGAAAACGAGAAGTAGTGGATAGAAATTCAATGCCGATTGTAATAGATGTTGTGAGTTGCAGTAGTACTTATTAACTGAAGAAAGAACTATCTCATGTGCTGTTGTTGGTACCTTCTATACCCACTAGCGTACTGCCTATATAGTCAAGATCCTCCGTAGAATTAATTGATTACTCTTATATCCCAACATTACCGGACGCTAGAGGGTCCCAACTATTCATTGCTAAGCAACAATTCTAGAGTAGTTATTCACAATCATCGGTCATGAATGCAAAGACCGACTCCCATCCCGGAGAAGTCGGAGAAGTCGGAGAAGTGGGCATCGGCTCCGAAAGGCGGGAGGAAGCGGAGTGACGGGTACGTTATTACCACCGAGAAACCTAGTTCCTTATGACCTGTCCGCGTGTTGCGCTAGACAGTCTTCGACCCTTTCGCGACTGATACACTAACCGTTTCTCAGACACTGCGATGGTTTGAGCATCTTGCTAGACGGTGTGTCAAGAGGTGCAGAGGTTAAGCCTACAACCGAATAAAGAGCTGGACGTGGATCAGGCGCGTAAATAATGTACCCGAGTACTTGTGCTCTGCATTCTCGAACGGTAGAGCAAGAGAAGATTGTACAAAAGCTAGTACCTGGACCCTAGAGGCTGGGTAGACGGATATGACTGGCGGGCCGTCTTAGACAATCGAAAACAGATCCAGACTTCCAACCTGCATTTCCTAGAGCATCAAAGACTCGTACGAGAGTGGATTGGAAATGGATCAATGTCTATTATACCCCATCAACCCTGGTCGACGACCTTCGGTGGCGACGTCTTCATTATCTGTTGCGGGGCTAGCTGCCACAACGCCGCGGCAGTACTCACCGCCTTGTATTACGGAGAGGGGGGGTTGAGTAATCGCAGAGATGGCTTGGAAATTGTACAGTTGTGGTCTTGGATGCGAGTTGTGGTTCTGAGGACGTATAAGTCCAAGGGGCCTCGCTGCTGTCCGTTGAAACTACTCAACTTTCCTCCCAGATACAACGCATTGATCGATCGGCCTTTTCCAATCAAAATAACAACTGAACCAATTTTCTCGACATTGTATCTAACAGCCATCATGGTCAAGATAGTATTTGGAGGAAGTGCTTTCATGAGCGGGGCTACCCTGGGCAGCCCTGACATGATGAACAAGGTCTTTGACGCTCTGCTCACCTCTGGCGTCACCACAATCGACACAGCCCGCCTCTACACCGGCTCAGAAGAAGCCATTGGCAAGCAAGAGAAGCGCACACAATTCGCAATCGACACCAAAGTGCCCGGCGGATTTGTTCCCGGGTCAGCGCGCAAGGACACGATAGTCTCGCACGTCAAGGAGGCTATTCAAAAGTGCGGCATCAAGCAGTTCGACATAGTGTACATGCACTCGCCCTCGGCCGACGTGCCACTCGAAGATACCCTCGCTGGTATCAATGAAGCCCACAAACTCGGCTTCTTCAAACGCTTCGGTCTGAGCAACTATGCGCCTCAAGACGTGCAGCGCGTGTACAACCTCGCAAAGGAAAAAGGCTATCCGCTCCCTGAAGTCTACCAAGGCAACTACAACCCTATGGCGCGCCACCTAGAGAAAGACTTGTTCCCCGTGCTGCGCAAGCTGGGCATAGTCTTCTATGCCTATTCGCCGCTCGCGGGCGGCTTCTTGAGTAAATCGCTTACTGATCTGGATGCGGGCGCGGGCCGGTTTAATAAAGACGTCATGGGTGGTATGTACAACGACATGTACAACAAGCCGTCTCTGCGCGAGGGGCTAAAGTTGTGGAGTGCGATTGCGGAGAACGAGGGCGTGACGAAGGCGGAGTTGGCGTACAGGTGGGTAGCACATCACTCTGCGCTGACAGATGAGGATGGAATTATTTTTAGCGCGAGCTCATTAAACCAGCTTATCCAGACGGTAGGGAGCATTCGGAAGGGCCACTTGAGCGCCGAGGCAGCGGAGAGCATTGATGCGTTGTGGGAGACCGTCAAGGCTGAGGCGCCAATGGATAATTTCGTCTGGTTGCAGGGACAAAACGGTTTAGAAGTTGGAGACATACAGAATAGTGTGAACTTGTGATGAAGCAAGCCAGTAAGTTGGAAAGACGTTGTCGAACATATACTCTTCGTCAATAATCTTTCCACTTGAACCTTGGTGGCAAGTTGGTGCTCGAGAAAGCGGACTCTTGAGACGTGACCTATAGCCATCCACTTGGGAGTTCACAGTGTATTCCCGTCTTCTATCACCACCTGCCCGAGAGGACATTCCTAATCCGACTCGGATTGGATGGATTTTCGTGGGAGCGATACTATATACTTGGGGCTTGCGAGTGTACCGAACTTCGCACTGATCAATATCATCGTGCACTAGGTTGCGTCACGGGATTCCGTAAAGGCCATTTTACCTTCTTGCATTGGAGGGGTTATGAGAATGGCCAGGGCCAAACGGAAGCCGCCGTGAGAAGGTGCCATCTCATCTGTTGTTCTTGGTGCCTGTCGCACCCACTAGCGTATCGCCTATGTAGGAAATCCTCCAAAGATTCAATCCATCACACTTTTACGACGACCTGCTTTTATTCCGTGGTCATATCCGTGGATGGCAACCGCGCTGCCCAATCGTGTTCGTTGAATTATTCCATCACACTTTCACTCCAACAGCCGCGGTACTCATGAGCGAGAAAACCTACTCGTTGTCCTTTTCCGTCTTGTGGCTATGTCTCTTCCAACAAATTCAAAGTGTACAATTATTTCCATTGCTCTGCGTAGCGATCATTGGCTGACATGGACTGTGGGGCCTCCATCCAACCTTGGAAGTTGGGCTTAGCCGAATACCAAACTACTGTTCATCCATGGCGACCAATACTATGCCAGATGTCCGAAGACAGATCACACGAGAACTATGGGAGAAAGGCACTGCCTCCCACAAAGAATAGTTGCTCTAAAGCATAAGAGCCTTCCTCCCTTCGAGGTTGAGCTTTACCTTACTCATTCCGCTAATCTTCCAGAACAGTCAGATTCTCACGAGATACCGCATCGAGATTACAACAAACACCGGCAACCACAACCTTACGAAGATCATGGAGATCTTTCAGGTCCTGTTTTACATGTGGCTGCTTTTCGCAGACATTGCCCTCGCCATTGCCAATACCACGGTCGCTGAACGCGACCATCCTCACCCATCTCAGAGGCAATTCTCAGCCGGCGAACTCTCCGAGAACTCGCTTGCTTCCACCGGTATATACTCAAGCTGTAACCTCCAGGTTCCCAGTAATATATCTTGCCCCTACTTTCGGGGCCAGGTGGCCAATTTTACCCGGGTCCATGTGGATCTATTCCGTCGTGACTACCGGTACACGATATTCCCACTGTACCTTCGCGATAACTTCGCCCCCGATCTACCACCAAGTTCGATGACCTGCGACAGTGTCGGGGAGTGTTCGTTGACGTCCTGTCAATTGCTGAACCCAGAGTTGTCGCCATACGACAGACAAATGGCATACTTTGTCTTCGAACAGATATCTGGTATCGATCATCTCTTTAAGAGTCAGCGCGAGGCTATGCGCGAAGGCGCGACGTACATTGACGGCCAGATCCCTGAACTTATCAGGACATATAGCGCTTCGCCGCGCATAGAGAGGCAACTCCAGAAGAAACTCATGGATCGGAGAAGGTATGGGAAACTAGCAATGGCCATTGTTGGAGGAGCAGGATTAATGGCTGGCGGGGTAATGGCGCTTCCCGTGTTCGGTATCGCAGCGACGACCGGAGTTGCGATGACAAACTTATTGACAGCTACCTACGTCTCGGTTGTTGGTTCGTTCAATGCCGTTCGTCCTGATCCCAGATACATCAGTTCCAATCTAGAAGAGAACATACACTCGTCGCTCAACGAGTTCCGCCATGCTATGATTAGCAATGAAACGTTTGGCATGCAGTCGATCATGGGGCATCGACCTAACACACCTGGTCAAGATCTGGTAGATGTCATAGCAGGTGAATACTTCTTCAGGAGAGACGAAAACATCCAACAACCTCTCCAAGAGTCGTTCCTCAGGACAATCTTTTCCACCACTCTCAATGGAATCTGGGCACAGGAGAGATCATACATTGTTCAGGCAAATGGACAGACTGGATATTGTGAGTGGGATACGCGTGGACCTCAAGAGAACAGAGCTTGCTTGCCAGACCATCCAAATTCTGTATACTACATGTATGCCCTCGAAGTCTCTAGGGAGTACGATCATCGGCAAAATGACATGGCCCTCATCCACGGCCCTACTGGCTATCGAAACTTCGACTCGAAATCAGGGCGGCCTACCCCACACGGCATCACCAAAGAGGATATCGTTCGTTCTGCAATATTTGTTCATGAGAACAAACTGCAAGACGCCATACGCAACCGGGACTACCACATGATATCCGAGGCTGCGAAGCGCGATCTAGCGATGGGCAAGAATCTTGGAAAAGTTCCAGGTGGTTTTAGCCTACCAATCTGTGTAAATCCAGGCGGCGAAGCCATCTCCAGCGATTGGGACAAGAGAGCTCGCAACTACCCATGCATGTGCGGCAACTTTGGCTGGAACGACGGTACATGGACCTACCAGGCAGACGAGACTGAACCCTTCCTCGTTCACACTGGTCTCATGTATTCCGAAGACTGGGAACGCTT
The DNA here is from genome assembly GCF_024291825.1 of Alternaria postmessia. NCBI lineage: Eukaryota > Fungi > Ascomycota > Dothideomycetes > Pleosporales > Pleosporaceae > Alternaria > Alternaria postmessia. The sequence goes on along the minus strand of NW_026260238.1, from coordinate 31,487 downwards.
TTGCCATCGCAACGGGGAATGCAAAGGAGTCGAGTGGGACAAACTACATGGGAGATTGGACCAGCAGCGTGAGCCGGGTGATCCACAGATTTCAAAAAATTTGAAGCATCTTTTCGATCGATGTAAGCAGGACACCGAACACGGAGCAGGGAAGCCTTGGTACGACTTTTCCAGTAATCCTCCTTTGGGACGATCGGTGCGCGACACCTTTGTGGCTTTGACGAAGAAGATCTTCAGGCGGCATGAATGAATTGATTTGCAACGTTTCGTGGAGGGATGGGCGAGTGGAAGATGCTGAGGAAGTGGACCCTTTGTATGATCCTGAAAAACTGTTCATGGTTTTATGTATGCGACATGGTCACTTGCGTAGTCATTTGCGCAAGAGCCGTGTTCTAGCACCAGTGTCGCGAGAAGGTGGATTCATCGGGAGATCAGCACGGGTACTACCAGGTGGAGACATGAGACTTGCACGCAGTGGCTGCCGAATGAAGTAGTTCTATGAACATCTTGCGCTTAACATTAGCATGAGACGCCATTCTGCCATGTGGTGACTGTCCTTGGTAGGAGCACACGTATAACTTGGAAGACTCAGCGTCTACTACCTAAACAATATCAGGGCTGAGGATGTAAGGATGTAGTAATCCATTGGCGTTTTGTTACACATACCTACGTGACTACACCTCGTTGTGCAAACACCTTTAGCCACTTTGCGCTTCCAACATGCGTTGCCACCGACTATCCCTGACATGTATCACGACAAAAATGCTACTAGTAGCTGTCAAAACCTCTGTTTCGTCCACTAGTGCTGAACTCATTGGGAATGCGAAGAAAGGCATGTTGGATGCATATGTTACCCACCATAGCGGATCGCATGCAAGCACCCGTAGTTTAGGACCGGCAATGGGAGCGGCAAAATACATGGGCGAGTGTTGTGCCTGACTCTCAGTCTCTTTAGTTCGTCTGAACACAAGGAGTAGCCTGGCAAAAACTGTGTATCAAAAGGGCCGATGCAGCGCGTCAGATAGAATGGCTTGCGCCATGGCGTAAAACTCACACGTGGCCGGAGATGCGGATTGAGAATGGGCTGATCCGAATGAGGAACATGGCATGATCCTTTTTGCTCCACGTAGAAGGCTCACGGTCGGTGTTTCTTGGTTTCCTGCACATTGGACGCCTTATTTTGCTTTTGTTCGCGGAGCGTGCGTTGTTGATGGATCTGCATGTGTACCCAAGAATTGAGGGGGCCGGGGCCGAATCATGTTCCTGGCTTGGATCATTGCTACAGATGAGATAAACGAGAGAACCCCAATCAACGCGGGTGCATTGCGTACTCTTGCTGCAACAAACCCCATGGATCGATCGCGCGCACCTGCTATGATATCGCATTGGGCCTGAGGGAGTCGCTGAGCCGGCATTGCAACGGGCATAACTGGATGAGAATTGACGACCGTGCCATGCCGTGCCCCGTCTCGAGAGCACGCCGCACTGCTCAAGCCTCGCGATCAGCTGGCAGCCTCGCAGACCCACCCTTGTCTCGGGAGCCTCATGTCGAGTCAGGGGCCTGATCGTGAATGCCTCGCCGATGCGGAGGATTTTGCATATGGGTCCAGCGGCACGGCTTTCGGAACCGAGATAAAAGTAAAGGATTCTTTACACTCACATGTAGGCGTCATAGGTCGAAGATTCAGTTAACACTCTGGTCGTACACCGCACCTCAGTCACCAAAAGGCGAGTGCTGTGAAATGCGACGGCACGCGTAAGCTGCAGTACCTTGGTGTCGGCGTATTATGCACTGCACCTAGGAACACCAAAACCGCATGTTCTATCGATATTGTTGGATAATGGCAAAACTCAACGCCACAGCCATTCCGCTGTCAGCCAGTCCCTGGTTCCCGTTATGGCGGTGCCTCCGGAGATAGTTGCGCCAGGAGGTGCTGGAAGAGCAAAGTGCAGGTGGCACAGTCGTCGTGAACTCAACGGATCGCAATTAGATCAAGGTGTCTCCGCAATTTTAGGTTTGACGATGGGGACTTACTGTGGGCGGACATCAGTGGATCGCTGCAGGGTGACAAAGATCCGGGTCTAAGCTTGATGCGGCCCACGCTAGTGCTGGGCGCCTGATCGGAGCTGCACGGAGTCTCTGGCTTACCTTCCCTCCAGAACCACTGAACCTTTGAACAACATCATGTTTCGCGCCGACTGCTACTTTCAACACATGGTTTCAGGGTCTGGAAACTCTCGATGACACACCCAAACCCTGTTATTACCGGACTGGCTCAGATGGTGCCTGCCAAATGCTTCCAACGTGGCCAAGACCTAGTTCCCGTAGCTACAGGTTGCACGACTCGAACGAAAACCCTGAGACATGACCGCGTCCTCAGGCAAGGAAAGTCCATTTTCGCTGCTGTGGCGGCATTTCTCGTAGTGCGGCGAGGCGGAAATTGGGTTCCGGTTCTCCAGCGATGGCCATGGAGCACCCCCCTTTGCTAAGGAACCACAAGAGACTACTCTACGAGGCTATGAAGATGCAATTTGAATGCCTGGGCAGATCTTGATAGTAAGAACGCGTCTAGGTGTTGGCTATGATGCCTGGATGGTGCGGTCATGCAGAACCATTCGTTGTGATTCTCGGTTCCACACTTCGCGGAGAGTTTGTGCGCCACACGTAGCACCCCGCTGATACGCCAGATTATTGTGCCTAACGTACGGTCCGTGTACCAGCCAAGCTTCGAAGCCAGTGCGACACCAGCGTCGTAACGGTAGCCAAAGCTCCAATGTGCGCTTCACGACATGGATGGAGCTAACGGCCATGTGCTGCAAAGCCCCACTCTCCACTGAACATAACATCGAGGCCCTGTGCTAGTTCCGACCCGCGTCCTCGATCTTGTCTCTTTGATCTTGCCCGCCTACCTGCAGCTCGTCAATCGTCTACGCCCGCATGTCTCGCATACTCCCCCGGGCAGGCCCAAGATAATCCAGTATGCAGCTGCCACCAGTGGATGTCCTCTTGTCCTGGCCTACTCCAAATTACGACAACCCAGTCACGCGTGGCCCTGCACTTCTCATTGTCAACTCCATCTTCATATCGCTGGCAGTAATCACTGTGGTTGCTCGTATATATACGCGTATAGTAATAAAGAGATGGTTCGGTATTGATGATGTTTTCATCTTGCTTGCGCTGCTCTTCACGATCGGTCTCACTGCTGTTGTTATCCTAGCGAATCAAAGATTCGGGTGGAATAGGTAGGCATCGCGTATCGCATCAGCCCAAGACATTGCTGACTTATCGCGACAGACATGTATGGGATATACCCTTTGCTATGTTCGTGCCAACCTCAAAGATCGCCTTGACGGCCAAGGTCGTTTTCGTAGCGGCAGCGACATTCACGAGACTTTCTCTACATTGCTTCTATTACCGACTGGTCACAGACACTGGAAAGTCGTAAGTGGCCATTGACATGATTCACAAACTCGACGTACTGACAACTTTGCGATAGATGGTTCAAATGGGCGATCCACGCCAACGTCGCCTATACGATTGGCCTCTTCATATCATGGACGTTCATCGGCATTTTCTTCTGCACTCCCGTAAAGAATTACTGGACCATCGGTGCTCCCGCAGACACCTGCATGGACGAAGCGGTCATGACCCTCATTTGCGGCATCATGAGCTGTGTCGCAGATCTCCTTACCACGATAACGCCGATACCCTTGGTTCTTGGTGTAAGTTGATTTGAACATTCCAAACACGAGGCTGTGGTTAATAGTGTTCAGCTTCATATGCGGTTCCGTGAGCGCATGGCTGTAGCATCGCTATTCGGTATGGGATTGATTGTTACGGCTGCCGGCGTCGTCCGTACATGGTATATCTACCGAAGCCTCTTCAATGAGTACGACCAGACCTGGTACGCATATCCACTTTGGATTGCAGCTGCAGTGGAGATTGATTTGGGAGTGGTAAGTTTCGCATGTCCGGACTTTGCAACGATTCTCACCAAGAACAGATATGCGCCTCGGCCCCCGTACTCAAACCACTCTTCGCGATGATACCCTTCAGTCTTTCAAAATCTCTCTCAGGTGGCATATCCTTCAAGAAATCGGCCGGCGATTCATCGAAGACACTAACCGCCAATCCGTCAGCGTCAAATGGCTCGAGGCGACGATCCACAGCACCCCGCAGTGTACCGGAACTCGCAAACGACAAAGGACAGAGCTATGAGATGAAACATTGGGCTGATACGGAAGGCGATCTGGAGCGAGGCAGTAGTCAAGAAGCGATCTTGGAAGAGGAGGAATCGCCAAAGAAGGGCATGTCGCGTCTTTGGGGCAAGATTAAAAGAAGTTCGGCAGAAGAGCTGGATTCGGATATGACAATTACGGTGGAACGCGAGGTGGAACTACAAGTCGAGTCGGGACAAAGACGTCCTTCGCGATACGCGACCCATGGAGACCTCCACGAGAACCACATGCCGTTACCACCATTAGCGCCAAGATCTCGCGGACACGATCGGTGACGCACGACAAACCCATGATCGTGATGGGCGCGTCGGATCGGAATCGGATACGATGCGCATGAAGAGCATGTATGCCTTGCTCCTATTCGGAATCACGAGCGGAATTCCTGCGGCGCTATATTTCTGGTGGCTTCTTTTTGCATCACTTTAGCATATGATACCATGTTCAACTACCGTATAAGGAGTTCGTCGTTAGACTTTGAAGTAATTCAATGGGGCCTGGTCGTCCTTTTATTGACGATAAGCTGACAACACACATGATTCAATGCGTTGCCATGATCGCACATGCGTCTACTCAACCCGGGCTTTGTTGGACGTCGATTGTTGACGGCTCACACTCATTCAGAATTTCGGACATCAATGACGCCATCACGAATCTTATCATCCATTTTGGCGGCACTTTGTTTCCATACCAGAGTAGCTTTGTTCTTTGCGAACTCTTTCTGGGTTTGAGACCATAGGTATACCGTTTTCCAATTTACCCGGCGAACATCGGCCACGCCAACCGAGGAAAACCCATCGTCCCAACAAGGAAGGCGCCAAGAATAAGCAGGATATAAGCGGTCGATTCACTATTTCCCGGACTCCTTCCATCGTGGGACCGCTACTAATGTATTTCAGAATACATGAGTCCACTAAAGAGGCGTTTCGAAACCACCTACTACGTCACTCTCGTACACCTACACAACTACCAGAAAGCTTGGAAGGACGGCAAAGTGGTTGCAAACAGGATATCGATGTAGCGGCCAATCGCGCAAAGTCTAGAATGTGGAGCGTTGTGAAGTATAGAGGATACCAACCGATTCCTCATGGGAAGTTACGTTCAAATGTTTGAACGCATCGGAGCTTACCCCGGGCTTGGAACGCCTGTTTACGAGCGCTAGCTTCGGTCTTGTCTCTCGACAGATGTTCCTCGGCAAAAGCTTAAATCTTCCGGCACTACAACCGTACTACGACCGTAAACCCTGTCATCCCCGCAAAATATACACCAAAATCTTGGGGAGGCACGCCGCGGAAAACCTGGAGTTGCAACCTCGTGACATATTAGCGCTCGTAAAGGTACATGCTTCGTCGCTGTTGGAGGGAAAACTCCATACCCCGGATATCGAGCTTCTATTCTCATCTAGTGTACGGACGGAGAGTTGCAGCGATTTAGATGACCATGTCAACAACGATGCAACGCCATTTGTTTAAATATCGCCCATGTACAAACTTTTTGGTTGATCCAGACGATCAATCCTCTTGTGCCAATCGCGACAAAACCCAGATATGCCTTCGCAAAGGAACACCCTCGTTCTAGGCCTTGCGGCTACGGCTTCGGTTGTTGCCGCTGGACCCTGCGATATCTACGCCACCGGCAATACCCCTTGCATCGCTGCTCACAGCACCACCCGCGCCTTGTACAGCTCCTTCAGCGGCTCCCTCTACCAGGTCAAGCGCGGCTCTGACGGCGCTACCACCAACGTCGCACCTCTGTCTGCTGGTGGTGTTGCTAATGCAGCAACGCAAGACAAATTCTGCGCTAACACCACTTGCCTCATCACTATCATTTACGACCAGTCTGGTCGTGGCAACCACCTCACACAAGCTCCACCAGGAGGCTTCAAGGGCCCAGAAGCTAACGGCTATGACAACTTGGCTGCAGCTGATGGTGCACCAGTCACGCTAAACGGTCAGAAGGCGTATGGCGTCTTTGTAAGCCCGGGTACTGGCTATCGCAATAACAAAGTGAGCGGTTCGGCGACTGGTGACGCAGCAGAGGGCATGTATGCTGTGCTTGATGGCACGCATTACAATGGCGCGTGTTGTTTCGATTATGGAAACGCAGAAACCAACAACCTCGACACAGGTAAATGGCACAAAACGACGCCTTCAATCCCAACTAACAAATGCCGCAGGTAATGGACACATGGAAGCCATCTACTTTGGCGACAACACCGTTTGGGGCTCCGGTTCCGGCAGTGGACCCTGGGTCATGGCCGATCTGGAAAATGGTCTTTTCTCCGGCGCGAACCCAAAGAACAATCCTGCCGACCCTTCAGTATCCTACCGCTTCTTGACCACCCTCCTCAAGGGCGGAGCAAACAAGTGGGCTATCAAGGGAGGTAATGCTGCCTCCGGCGCACTGTCAACATACTACAATGGCGCGCGCCCCAGTGCTTCAGGCTACAACCCCATGAGCAAAGAAGGCGCCATCATCCTCGGTATCGGTGGTGATAACAGCAACGGTGCTCAGGGAACCTTTTACGAAGGCGTCATGACATCCGGTTACCCAACCGATGCAACGGAGAGCGCGGTCCAAGCAAACGTCGTTGCGGCGAAATATGCAACGACGTCATTGACCAGCGGTCCGGCATACACAGTCGGTTCTTCGATCTCGCTCCGCGCGACAACAGCTGGATACACAGACCGGTATCTCGCGCATAACGGCGCGACAGTGAACACGCAGGTTGTGTCTTCGAGCAGCACCGCGTTGTTGAAGAGACAGGCTAGTTGGACAGTGCGCGCTGGTCTTGCGAACAGTGCTTGCTTCTCGTTTGAGTCAAAGGATACGGCTGGAAGCTATATTCGTCACTACAACTTCGTGTTGCAGGTGCAGGCGAGTGATGGAAGTAAGGCGTTCAAGGAGGATGCGACGTTCTGTCCCCAGACTGGGTTTTCTGGTTCTGGTAGTTCGATCCGCGCATGGGGGTATCCCACTCGGTACATCAGGCATTACAACAATATCGGGGATATTGCGAGTAATGGGGGTGTTCATGACTTTGATGCTACGGCGTCGTTCAATGCTGATGCTACTTGGACGCTTGAGAAGGGGTTGGCGTAGAGTGTTCATGACCGTGGTGGAATGGATGCTGGAGCACCAATGCTCGCGTAGCTAAAGTAGCTGTTTCAAATGACAATGCTAGGTAGTCTTCATACGATCTCTTTCCTTCGCAATATCTGGTGGGAGCTAATCTGCGATCTTAGTGCAATCCTAGGCAGTTACTGGTAACACTCATACTCGCCCCTCCGCCCTACGTGCTGCTTCCATGAGCATCTTTGCCTGAAGTGGAACGTTTGTAACCTGGCCTGCGAAGATCTCGTCGATAGAGATCTTCTTGCCATAGAATCTTGCGTTCTCATTGTATCTCTCGATGACGATAGTCGTGTCCAACTGAAGCCCACAGTAGATTCCTCGGCTCTTCATATAAGTCCATAGAGGCTTGTGTGTTTCGGACAGTTCGACCTCTAATAGCCCACCAACCCCTATTGGCCCTGCTACAGCACTTATCTCACCACCTAGCGTAAAACGGAATCTGTTGAATGATTTGAGTGCTTCGTAGCTGTTGATTACGACAATACAGTCGTATATATCGATCCCAACCATGAAACCAAGACCCAAAGTTTGGACGTGGATTCCAGACGGTGGAGACCAGTCACCGTCTTCTTTCCTAGCAATGACGACGCCAGATCCACCAGCAGTGGAGATTGAAAACCCACTGCGCATGACAGTGAAGATAGCGAGCCCGACACAGTTTTGGAATACCCTTTGCGGTATCTTAACCACAATCTTCGGTTTACTTTTTGGACCTAGGGAATCAGGTGCTGAAGACCGCTCGGGATAGCAACCATCCTCTGCGAAAAGTTAGCGACCTTTTCTTGAGCTGGTAGAGTAATCATACTGCAGAACGATGACAATATTCGAGCCGCTTTCTCGCACTCATGATCAAGCGTAGTAGGCCACCACGCTTCAGATCCGATTCGATTCGAGAAGTTATCGAGGGAGCCACCTATTTTCTCGAGTCCCAATACAAGTCGGTCTCCTAATCGCTTCTCCTGGGAGATAGGAGCGCCTTCTTCTGGAGATTCAAACGGGGACTGGGTTGCAGGCATTGATGAAGGCACGAAGGTGAATGTAGAGTTATGCTTGGGACTGAAGAACCTGTAAATGAGCTTTTGGAATACCCTTCGGTGAGCCTAGCTTTCCGAGCTGAGATCTGCTGTCGAGATTGAGAGGAGCCCTAGGGACCAGTAAGCTTATCCAGTGCACAGAGTACTCCAGCATCGTAGCATCATCGGACCGAATACAGGGGAAGGCAGCGCATTGGTATCATACGTTGTAAAGTATGGTATAAGACATGAGATGTGTACGTTGACCGCGTGGTGGCTGAAGCATCAAAACTACTAAGTTGGCTGCATTTTGGAATGCGCTGAGCAACTTTCGCGATTGAGTAGCAGCGTAAAACTAGTTGACCGGTGCGAGCTTTATCGGAGTCCGAGGACCCTAGCCGCGGGCGCCAGCATCGGGGTCCGCGCAAGCCGAGGGATAACTGAGAACAACATCGCCCACTCTTGCATTCACACCAGGCCAATCTACGACAGTCAACATTATCCACCACAACATGGCGGAGCCGAGCGTCCGTAACGAGCAGGTCGCATCTTTGTCTCGTGCAGTAAATTACTCTTCTTGCTACTAGCGTATTTAGGAGATCGAAGCTGACATTCACACTAGTGTGAGAACTGTCGTGCCAGAAAGGTAAGCATGGAGTTGGCAAACATCATGCGACATCAGGCTAAGTGTATGCAGACGCGCTGCAACAAGAACTTCCCATGTTCGAGCTGCCAGATCCTGGGTGTGCAATGTCAGCCCACTTCAAGAACAACCGAGCAGCGCCCTCGCATTGTCATATCAAACCAGTAGTATGTCGCGCGAAACCTCTGTCCTTACGATGTTATCTCTAAGAACCCTAGCGAGAAGCAACTTGAAGTAATTCAAGAGCGTCTCCGTGCTATTGAAGGAGATCTCAAAGTCATCGCGCATAGGTCGTCAGATAACGACGACATTCGGTCCTCAACAACGTCAACAACGAATCAAGAGACCTCTAGACCACTGACTCCATTCGAAGGGGAGTCATCATTCAACAAGGAGACCTTGGAGGCCAGCAGAGCTGCCAGCAGCATACTAAGAACAAACCCAGATCCCGAAGTAAGATCGGCTTTGTCGTCATTACATAATAACCTGGTCGCCATTGAGATATCGGAGCAGCAAGATAACACAGATCATCATAACAAGGGCATTCAGAGGAAGGTCAGCTTGCTGCCGGCCGATGTTGTTATTGCCGTAGTCAAGAAGGCGAAAGGTTGTCCTGGTGATTCTCGTCCACAACAAGCGCTAACGGTTACTAGCGACACCACTATTATCTGCAGTCTCAAGTAGCTGGACCGATTACACGCGGTTTGAACAACTCTGTCAGAAGGTGTACTTCCCGGTAGAGGAGCTATCTGTGGGGTCACTGGCTTTAATGCATGGTGTGCTCTTTCACATCTTCCAAGACCTCTCTCAGCATGACGACCCCATGTTTTCGGGATACGACCTTGAGGACTGCGCAAAGGTTTGCAAGGCAAATTTCCAGCAGTGCTTACGGAGCTACGAAAGCTTCCTTGTGCCAACATTCGAGAATGTTCAAGCTCTCTACTTAGCAGTATGGGTACTCACACCTGTCGTCTGAGCCTCCTACTTACGGTGTTGCAGGCATATGGAGCCCAGGAGGAGTCACAACTTTCCTTGTGCTGGATGTACGTCTCCGCAGCAAAGACTATGTGTCAGACGCTGGGCTATCATCGGGAGTCGTCCTATCGCAACGACACGCCAGAAGTAGCCCAGTCTAAGCGTCATGCTTTTTATGGTCTCTACGCAATCGACAAGAACCTATCCCTCGTTCTGGGCCGATCTTCCAATTTCAACGACAATGACATCGACGCCGAGCCATTTATGCTTTCTTCAGACCCCGGGCAGTGGCCTTGGGATGTGTATACCCATATCTGCTACCGGTTTGCCCGGATTCAAGGTGACACCTACGACCAACTATACTCAGCAAGTGCAACAAAGCATTCTCAATACAAACGGTCGTGTTTTGTGGAAGAGCTTTCGGCACGAATAATCAATTTACGGGAGGAGCTACAGCTGGTACTATTACACTATTGTAACGCTGGAACATCATCTCTAACAAAACCGCAGCTTGATCCGTCCGGAGCATACTATTCTGAAGTATTACAGATGGCTAAAGAAAGTGCAGACTTCATCGTCTACGCGGTGTTGTCAGTCGTGTATAGAGCCGAAACCCGCTTCTACGATACTGTAGAAATATCTAGCCGATGCTACGACGCTTCAAGAAAGAGTCTCGAAAGTCACCTACAATGCTCTATCGGCCTCAGAACGTGCAGCATTTACCAAAAGATAGGCTACGTTAAGAAGTAAGTTGGAGTCAGTGGCACTGTACTCGTCATTCTCGTTTTTTTTTCACTTGATTTCTAACTAATATCCACTCTGTAGCACTTTGCTGATCCCTTCCTTCACACCGTATCTTGTTGTGTTTACCCATGCCATAGCCACGGCCAACGACAGAGATCTGAAACTTCTTGAAGATACTGTCGAATCACTGGCCTACTTTCAAGACTGCTCTCCTGGATCCTCCCGCCTCTATTTCATTTGCAAATCTTTCCTCAACACGGCAGAGACGCTGATAGCTTCACGGAAAAGCTTCAATGGACTGGAGCAGCACGAGGATGGCTCACTAGTCTTTACAACGAAACCCATTGCGACTGCGTCAGATCGGCAGACGGTCTGCCACGAAATTCCTGCTGCCTGGAATGGTTCCGTATTTCCTGGCGCAGCTGGCACTGAGGGTAGTCTTGACTTAGATACTTTTAGTTTTTGGACTAACTGGCTGGGATCAACTGAATCGGTTGCAGACGTACTGCGTTAGTATCCCCGTATTAAGATGTGGGGGAAGCATTCGAGGCGAGTCTTGATACGGCTGAGGCAGAGAAATGCTATGTTGATGGAACCACTCGAATTCTGGAAACTTGCTGAGAGCTGTTTGCATGATGATATTTCGCACCTAGCAGAAATGAGCCTATTTACCACTTCGACTGCGATACAATACTGCGCAACCCGATAGTGTTGTACCTACGGCTTATCACCAGCACGTTCATTATGACAATGAGCGTATTCATTACATGTTTTATTCTTGTTGACATAACACTACATCGTCGAACTCTTGAACTCAATTGCGAAGCACATCACGCTCTCTCGTTTCCGCGAAAACTTTCCAGGCTAAGTAGGTTTCCTCTCTGCTTCGAAGAGTCACGCATTTTTCTGTCTACCCGGGGCGGAAGGTCGTGTGCTACCCCAGGCATAATCCGGCCAGGGTGCACCACATTGAACAGCGTAGATCCGATCAACATCAGCAAGGAGTCGAGACAGTATTGGTACACCTCGTGCCTGGGAATCGAACTGTGGATGCCATTAGAGTACTCAATAAGTCGAAATATGATGCGCGCCTGGAAGATGGTTATGAGCAGTTCTTTATTGAGCAACGTCACCGAAGCGGGCCAGAGCTTACAGTTATGAGCACTATGACTGCATACTCGACACAGAGTAGCCTGATAAACTGCTTCTGCTGGATCCCTGTACTGGTTCCTCGTATGCATCCATAGAGACGCAGCGAGAAGACCAGGAACACGCAAATGAAGAACTGCTGAACGCCAAGCCCTCCCATGTAAGTATGTAGTCCTTGATGAACAGTTAGTATCAACCAGATGTATCTCATCGTTCATTAATGCATGCCTTGTAGAATAGTACTTGGCTTCGCAGTCGTATCCGCAGCTGTGGCTGCGCCGTAGAGCTGGATAACAAGAGCACTGAATCAGGATCATTAGATTACCTTCCGTTGCTCTTGTGATTGGAAGACTTACAGGATATCCAAACCTAAGAAGACCTGGCCAAACCTCCACGCACTGAGGAATCCCAATTTGCCGGTAGAGGTACAATTCCAAACCATTCGACCCATCACCATGTAAACGAAAGCATTGAGCCAGACCGGAGCAATCTGTCTTGTCAGAACTTGCTATCCTGTTCGTAAGGCAATCACTCACCGCGATGAGTACAAACCACCCAGAGTAAAGCCCTAGACTGTCGGCGTTGTTGATGCTCAACACTCGCAAAACGTAGGCGATGAACTGGAGCAAATTTCCCATGATAATGGCCCAACAGTACACTTTGCGATACAAGAGGGCCTGGGCAAGATGCACAAGTGTAGCTACTGCGAATAGAACAGCAAACACATACGCAGCTGCGATCGAAGGACAAAAGTCCCATTGCGTTTTAGGCACGCGAAGAACTGTTTGATCTGCTATTAGAGCACAGCACAAATCGGGTCCTTCGACATTTTTCTAACGTACCGTGACAGTTTGTGGTCATCTTGAAAACCTCTTAGATAGCTAACAAGGGATGGTTCAGTATAGCAATGATAGCAATAGCGCACTATATGAGGTCGAAGAGCAGTATGTTTCCTGTCAGTGTCGATATATCATTCCAGCCGTAGAATCTTGGTGTTCTTATACAACTTAGGTGCCTTAAGTCATGTTGCACAGGAACCTAGTAGGTGGTAGGGATGTTGCGATCTCTGCGGCGTCCGAGGCGCCGGAAATGTCGGCGTCTTGAGACTCATCACGCACAATACACGACCGGCCGATAAGCTGGAGAAGTGCCTAATGTTACGAGAGTCCTTGTACTATTTCAAGGTCTAGGATAATGTGCACATATCTTGAGGGATACGTGGAAACTATGTTGCTTCGCCACGGCGTCCGAGGGTCCGGCGGGCCCCGTGGAAGGGAGTGCGTAAATTGTGATGACTTAGGCCCTTCCCCAATGGACACACCGATGTTTGAGGAGTCAAAAAATGTAGATTCCGGTGATCCAATCGGCACCCTTGTCCAGAACAAACGCTTCAATTCTGTATGGTCCGAGACGGCCGGAGCGGACGCCAGAGCCAAGAGCTTTCCTATATCGCGCATGCCAAGATCGCTATGCGGCAGCCCGTGACATCTCGAGAGGACTAAAGCGCTTTCTAGAGACAGTTTGATGATACATCGCTGCGTCGCCTCTATAAGTATCCGTAGCTCCTACAGCAAAAGTCTCACACTCACCTCTTGGATCTACAACAAAGCAACTCCGTCAAAATGGCAATCAAAGTTCTACCATCCCTCCTGCTAGCATCCAGCTACTATAATTTTCCAACTCTTGCAACTGGTACTATCCATCCCCATGTCGATGTTGCCATCATCGGAGCCGGCTTCTCAGGACTCACTGCTGCAAAGGAGTTACAGGCAGCAAACAAATCTATCGTTGTACTGGAAGCATATGACCGAGTCGGTGGTCGCGTCTTCGATGACAAGTTTCCAGACGGTACTGTGACGTATCGAGGAGCTCAGTTTGTTGGCGCGGCCCAAACCAACATGGTCGCTATGGCCAAAGAGATGGGCGTCGAGCTCATTCCTACATACAACAACGGAAGCACCGTTCTATTCATCAACAACACCCGTTCGAAGTTCTCCTCGGATTCCAGTGTCACCGGAGATTTACCTGTGGATGCTGCCAGTCTCACTCAGGTGGCAACCACTGAGATGCTACTCAATGACCTTGCGAGCGAGATTAACCCCGTGGCACCCTGGAACCATAGCCGAGCCAACGAATGGGATAGCCAAACATTCGCGTCTTGGCTTGACACGAAGAATCTCTCGTCCACAGCGAGGTTTGTGTTCGACATCGCAGCTTCGACTGGCTTCTGCGAAGAATCAGGCGAGGTTTCTTTCCTCTCGACTCTTCTTAGCATTGGCACGTCGCGAAACGAAACTGGGTCGGGATCATTCAACCAGGTTACTAGCTCGGTCGATGGTGCTGAATCGATGATCTGCAAAGGAGGATGCCAGAGCATTGCTATCAAAATCTCGGAACTCCTTGGCTCTGAACATGTAAAGCTCAATGCGCCAGTACGTATCGTCAGGAAAACTGAACATGGATACGAGATCAGCACAGATGCCGGAACTGTGACATCAAAGAAGGTTGTAGTCGCTATGCCGCCTGTCATGTCATCAAGGATACAGTGGGTTCCTCCGATGCCCGCAGGACGAGACCAAATCTCGCAGCGGATGCCTATGGGTTCGGTTGCCAAAGCTATCGCGAAGTACAAGACTCCCTTTTGGAGGGCTGATGGGCTGAACGGCCAAGCCTTCAGTGATACAGGACTTGTAGTGAGTACATATGATGTCTCACCCGAAGATGGGTCCTCCGGCGTCCTACTAGCGTTTATCCCAGCGGATCAGGCACGCAAGATCGACGGGAAATCCCAAAAAGATATTCAGGCTATGGTCACCAAAGACTTCGTAAACATATTCGGGCCAAAGGCTTCAGCCCCTACACACTGGATCATCCAGCAGTGGGACCAGGAAGAATACACACGCGGCGGATATAACAGCAACTTCCCTCCTGGAACGCTTACCAAGTACGGCCCATACATTGCAACGCCATTCGAGGGCATTCATTTCGCTGGAGTGGAGACATCACTCTTTTGGCGAGGTTACATGGATGGGGCGATAAGCGCAGGTAAGAGAGTGGCGGCTGAAGTATTGGACTCCCTGAATTACATTTGAGGCAAGGTTGTGGCGCCTCCAAGACGCACAGAGCATGTGACAGTTGAGATGATCACATCACAAGTGACGGGGTTTAGAAATGTAGATTGGTCTTGGAAGATCTTCATGTATGATATGGTCGTTTATCATCAGCAAAGAGAACAATAAAATGAGAGTGGATGATACGTATCCTTGGCTTGGAACAGCGTTGTACAATTATATCAGAATGTTACTCATAGCTTTCTGTCACTAGAAGAACCCACCTTCCTTCTCAGCTCGAGCCTGAGCCTGCTTCTTCTTCCGATCTTTAGCAGCGGCGTGACTGTCCATAGCTGCCTTTGAGAGACCGACCCGCTTAGTGGCTCGTTTCCGTGCAGCCTCGTCCCTTCTAGCTTGCTTCTCCGCGTCCTTCTGTTGCTTTAGCATGGTGTGCGCTCGCGCGACAGCCTGATCACACTCCATCTTCTCGTATTTGAGCTTGTATGCCTTGACCACCTCTTTTCCTGTCTTCGCATGTGTACCCATGATCGCTTCTATGAGAGTAAACTCCGGATGTAGGAAAGGCTTATCTACAATATCAGCGACCGAGATCAAAGTTCCACCGATGTTGATCGTTTTGATTGAGAAGGGAATAGTGAGCCAGCTAATGTTTGCGTCATCATCGTCAAAGCGCTTCTCGAATTTGTGGTCAGGGGTCTTGATCAGATTTTTCGGGATCTCGCGCCTGCCCTCAGCCCAGTCGAACTTATTCATACCGCCATGAACGTCGCGGTTCGTCTCAATATTGGCGGACATGGCAGGAGCGACATGTTGAACATGCTTCCGGGCTAAGAGATTTACTTCGCGGCGGCGCTCGTGGCCGGTTGGAACAAACTTCGGTACAGGAATGTGCCTCTGCTTCCTCATGCTTTCGAAGATCTTGTCAGTATCGATGGACGGTTTCACTGACGCAGCGACTGCGAGAGTGTGGTAACGTCGTGCGGCTTTGTCCTTATCAGTCTTTTCACTCTCCTTGATCTTCTTATGTTGGTGAGACCTCCCGAGCTCGTTTATTGAGTCATCATTGGCGGCGAAGCGTTCGGCTTTGCGTTTCTTGGTACTAGGGTCTTGAGCGGACCTTTGAGGCTGTGAAATATGGTTAGAAGTTATCACTTGAGCAGCGTGTGAGGCACTTACAACGGGAGGTAAACCAAGGCCTACAGTAGTCTCATCTTCGGATAAACTGTTCAGAACCTCATTTTCCCCGAGCCCAGAAGGCGCGAATGTGGTTGAAAATAAGTTCTCTGCCCCAGGGACAAAGATTCTGTACTTTTTGACGATGGGTGTTGTGAACATTTTGCAGATATTGATCGAGTCGGAAGAAAGTTTCTGGTTGGAGATAACCTGGGTCGAAAGTACAAGAAATCGAGAATGCCTGGGTGTTGAGAAGTGAATGTCGCAGGTACCGAGTTGGGGCCTGAGGGAACAGCCATTGTTTATGAACAGAATTATCTACTGGTGCAAGGAAGTAGATCTGGAATGACTGCCTATTCATGATCGATTGTGTATACAGCGTCAATGGTTACATAATGCAAAGGTTATCGTGGAAGTATTAGTGAAAAGGCTACCTGGCGCTAGCAATAACCTAGCAGCACTTTGACATTGTATGAATCAAGAAGGGTCACGTCACAAAGCATACTCATGGTTAATAGGCTCTACTCCAGTTGGAGACTTACAATCTGTTGCGTCGTTCGACATTTGGGCAAGCTGTCAGAACGAAATTAACCCCGACCGTCTGAGTCTCTTGTCGCGTGTGCGCTGTCTCTGCATTGTAGCTGCTGTCTGGTCTACCGTGACACAAACGCTGGATCTTTTAGCTTGCTCACTAATGAAGCCGATAGGCATCCTTGGATGTGAGGATGAGCTTCGGCTCTGTTCATAGCTTGCGATTTTGACACTGGACATCTCTAGGGGTTGTTTGGTATCGTACACTACTAGCTTTTCTTTACAAACCAACTAGCTTCAATACTTATGCAGGGCTATTAATGTCTTAGAACTGGACGTTAACTAAACCCAGCACTGTCTCAAAACGCAAATCTAGGTTGGAAGACAAAGTTGACAAGAATGGATCGTATTCTTTAGTTTTTTATTTGAACTAGACGTACTAACGGCATGTTGGTGTTGAAGTCCATTTTATGCCTTCGAAGCCTGGTGTTGAAAACAGACTAAGATAACGACTACAGAATCTGCCCTTTGCTCCCCCCTCCCTTATTTTGCAGCAGATGGGTATTTGGTTCTTATCTGGTGCTGCGAAGCGCCGTTCATGTTCTTCCACTGACACACAGCTCCTCTAGGTTCTCGCGGGGTAGGGTTAGGATATGGGATCGTAACGTTGACTGTTGCGGATCCTAGTTTTTCGTTGCTATAGTACCATTGGTCGCATGAAATGGTCTGGACGCATTCTTTGATGACAGCGTCACCTGCGGAGCTGTACGCATAGACCAGATCTTTCCCACCGAACTGATTCTTGTCCCTCCAGATGAACCACACTCTCAGCTTAAAGGTGTATACCTTTTGGTATGCGAAGAGACTCTTCTTCGGTTCGACTTCAAAGGTTCGCTCGTATCCTTGAACTTCCGATGTCTCGTTTGACTGAAACGTTTTGTTCTCGACAGTCGCGCCAACATTCATGCTGAATCCCCATCCAGAGAAACCTGCGCCGGCAGTGACGCCAGTCATGAGTTCAGTCCCCTTGATCACACGACTGCCACGCTCGAGTCTCCTTGTCTCGTGAATCGTTTTGTCCAGGTCGTTATGGATGGTGAATTGTTCAACCCAGTCCTCTTGGACAAAGTAGACATCGTGGTAAGCAGTTAGCCACCAGTTGCCATCGGCGTAGAGAGGCATGACCTGCTGCCCTACGAAATCCTGCCCTGAAGGCCTGTAATGCATGTATTTTGGCATATGATCTGATGCAGTAGTCATCATATCATCTCCAGTCTTGGATTCTTTGGTGTGGATCTCCTCAACGGCTGTCATATCATCCTCGAGGTCAAGGCTGTGCGGAGCCATAATGAAGATGTTCGTTATGGCAAAGGTAGGGTGGGTTCTTTAAACAAGAAAGATATCTCCAATTGCGACTACAAGATGGTTTTGATGAATTTGATGTGTTGTGCGATGATGTTTGTTAATCAGATATGTAGACTCAAGCATCTTGTGTATCCGCCGGGTGCTACCTCCGATCTCGGCTCATAGGAAGACTGTTCGCCTGTGTTAGCAACCGGATAAAACAAAGACTGCGTCGTTATCACGCATACGTTAAGCTGTAATGCACAGCCTTTTTTTTCGCCAAGGCATTGGAATGTACATGCACATCTCAGTCGTCAGGCTCGAGGCTTTCTCTCTGTTCAAGTTTGCATCCTCTACGTGGGATTGGTTCCATAGAAGGTTAGAATCTCTCTCAACAAGCTCGCTCCTGCAACTAGAAGCACATGACTGCAAAACATATACAAGCAGGTGATCATCTATACCTCTTCTGTAGAGGCCTAAGTGATTAGAAGGACGAGGAGTGCTTAAGGGTGGGTCTCAAGACTCATTAGGCAGGAAGGATTCGATAGTCGAGCCCGAGCTGTTGAGTCCGTTGTCCAAAATACTATAGATTCATGATACGAAGGAACACCAAAGCTGATCATCAAACTAATGGGGTGAACACAAGCTTACATGGTAATCGTAGAATACCAATCCGTACAGCAGAGCCTACGTTCAACCATGAGCCGTCAACTACATGACGGTCAACGGAGAGAGCCGCAACGACCAGATGTGGAGCAGATGCTCTTGTTACACCACCGTTAGATTCGTTATCGGAAGCTAAGTCGTACTCGGAAGTGATAGCCCAGCGGTAGTACGCTTCTACGTTACATTAGCCTTCATTTTGTACATACACAAGAATGAAAGGGGTGCACACCAACTTTAGATCAAGCACCGTATTGGTGCGAAAAGATGGGCTTTGTATCTAGATTTCAACTCTCGAACGACTACCGGTGTAGCTTTGTGCATGTGAACCCAGCCGACATGCGTAGCTACCACACTAGCTGTCTCTTCAGCGGACTTGGTGTTTTTCTACAAAGTTGCGATCTAACAATACTCTTTAGACCTCGACCAATCACATTATATCGATGTCTGGCAATCAGCGAGCAGGTCTTGGCATTGAGCTGAGATCAGCAAAAGCAAGCAAGGAAAAGATGCAGGTGATCTAGAATGCTCCAGCCACATCACGCTGTCTGCGTCATCTCTGAAGCCCATTACCCCCTTTGGGGCTGGCACTGACTGTAGACACAACGCAGATTAGAGGCGGTACGACGCGCTGGCAACATCCTTGTTTAGTCTGCCCTCCCACACCAATGCGCGCTCCTTTCTCTGCTTTGATTTCGGCCGTTGATCTTTCATTCCTTTGCTATTCGCCTGCTTTCTTCCAGTCCCTTGTTTTGCTTTATCTCGGGTACTCCCTTCATCCCGTCTTGGCTGTTTCGCTCACCCTTCACCTCCCAACCGATGGCGTCTTGTTTTGCTTTGTCTCGGGTACTGCCGTCATTCCGTCTTGGCCCTTTCGTTCGCCCCCCACCTTCCAGTCCATCGCGCCCTTCTACAGATGGAGTTAATGCTGCTAGGTAGAATCAGTCTCACTCTGGATGGAACAGAGCGTTTTCAAGATCGGCGTACGCTCGGCCTCCACTCCGCAAGGATATCGTCCACAGTTGCCATCAGCCTCTCTCATCAACAACATGATCGTGCGATGATTCTGAGAAATGCAGAGTAGACATGCAGTCATTTTGCACCTTCTTACCGAGTTGCATCGGGTTTCGACAGGATCTTGGAGTCTATGTGATTTGGTATAAGGCGATGTAGCATCTAAGGTCCGTATGGATATGGATCGCTAGTGAGACTGGAGAGGTCATAAAACGCGATGACGTGGCGAAATAGTGGTAATTGCTAACACTGACCGTACTACTGAGTACTCTCTTGATTGGTTTCGCGTCTGCGTCTGGAGGAGCGCTCTTCTGGCGTTTGTATACAATACTTTCACACAAGTATCTGCTCTAGCGATAGAGCTCAAATCCCTGAGTGATCGCGTCGAGGCCATCAGGCAACAGACGAAACTCATTGGCGACAGTCGCCTTTCGCGCGAACCAGTAGTGAAGGTTTCGTATAGCGCTCGTCTGATAGATGACAGCCGCTTTCTCGTTTCTGTAGAACCCAAGAAATAATTACCTTTCAGTATCCCAACATTGTACAGATGTGATTCGTGAGCGGACATACTTTGATCGTGTGGAAACCGACTCCAATATCTTCGTAAAAGGGCCGAGCTTAGGTATTACGCGCATAGACAGGGTACATCGTCGCGGGGTAATCCAACGCGGCTCTACCCGCAAGCTTCAACAGTTAGATGCAGCCATCGTACTTTGCGTCTATCTTCCTTCTGTGTATACTTATCTCGTGACAGAAGTAGCTACTTCATGCTAGATTTGTCGCACTCGATATCGGGTACCGCAGATTTGCTAACGACGTTGAGATCATTAATGTCTTCGTTTGCATAGCCTTCGCCGGCTACGTCGCGGATTGTCAACGCCTCATGCTGCCACCCACCGCAGTGGTGCATGGACCAAGTTAGTATATGTCTCACATGCAGTTCGTACAGGGACACTCTTGCACACTGACTTAATCTTTTCATCTGCGCTTGCTATTGAGGGTTGCATCACAATGATGAGATATCGCGATAGACGAGGCTGCCAGCCACAGCAGACCCGCTTGCACAGCTACATCCACTCAGAAGAACAATCAGAAGTCGGCGCAAGACGTAGGCAGAGCGGCAGTGGATTCGCGCATGAAGGGATGACAAAAAAGACCGCGCGACATACACACGTCCACACCCACCAAGGAGGTGCTGCAACTCCACGAGAGCTCAAAAAGCGGGAGAGCGCACTGCCGAAACAGCTGCGGACCGAGAAGATCGGTCGCGACGACTCCTTATTTAATCAATAGGCTCCGGACATCACTAGCCCCCCGTTGAAGGTGTGGAGAGCGGCGGAGGACCGTCACCCACACCCTTCTCCGCTGAAGCAAGTGCAAGAACCTCCAGAACCGCATCTTCGCCAAACTATTCGAATAACACAGTTTGGGAATCACCTTGAGCATGCCGCAGCTAGCCACCAAAACCATCGAGTATATAGAGCAGACGCCGATTCTTGGGTACGTGGGGATCAGGAATACGTGGACGATGACGAGCGTTGGGGGGACACTGTATGTACAGCGGACGCGACAAATGAGGCGACACGCCTCTACAAGCCTAGAAACACAGCACACGGTCAGTAAGACAAGTATGCAGATGGCCGGCCAAGCGCATTTAGATAGTGGTTGGTTAGGTGCTAGGAAGCCTGCCGGATTCGAGTAAGCAGTGCTGATAGGGAAATTTGTGTCTCGCTACGATGAAAGAGCTGATAAGCGCGACAGTGGTAGTAGAAGATGTAGAAGTCTCTGTTGTGTGCGTGACTCAAAGATAGGGCGAACACCTCAGGCTCTGACATGTGTTAGTCTCAAACTAAGAGAAGCGGAGCTGCTCATTTAGTCACGGCTCGCTCGGATTTGTCCGTGCCTCGCTATCTTTACCACCGCGCAACCGAGACTAGTCAGGGGCACGAGCGGAAACCCCTGACTGTTCATGAAATTGACACCTATCATCGTTCAACTCAACACCTGCTAGCAGCTCTGATCAAGCTTAGCAGCAATAACAACAAGCCAAGCACTCAGCGTCTGCCTAATTTAGCTCACCGGTTTTACCATTAAATCTAACGATGAGATTGAATCCGATCTCGAGTGCACATACGAAGAGAAGGCGACGCTAGATGACACCTTGGTCGTGCCGCGGGTTGCAACTGACAGAAACTCAAGCCCTTAGCCGCCAACAATGTTGATAGTGCAACGATCTTTAAAGCACTTTTCCACCACCCACTTTGCAGAGAGACGCAGCTTGGCAACCTCCAGGGCTGGACGCAGCGCCTTGACAATGATGCCATCTACAAACCCACACCTCGTGGCTGCCGTGTGGAACCAGGCGGCCTTACACTAAGTAGAGTCTAAGATCTTTCCAGCCTTCCTTTCTTAGGCCACCAGTGACCATATTCAACTTCTCCGCTGCGAGTTCCCGCTTCGGCTATGGTGCGAGAAGAAATTGGTATTGCCTTGCAAGCGAGGCATCCTTCTGGCTTTCGGCCGTTGGCCCTTTATGTCTTGCATCTGTCACGCATCGTGTCCTACTGTTTCCTCTGTTCCTCCTCCTCGGGCTCATAACGTTCTTTATGCCACGGCACGACACTCGTTTGGAGCTTACGACGCGATAAACTGTCTAGCAGTTGCGCTCACACATCCGCTCGCTCGCTTATACAATACTGTACATCAATCAAATTTCGACTTGTTCGGCTCGCACGATGCGCCTCTCCATCACTGTCGCGGCTGCAGCGGCTCTCTCATCTTTCGCAAATGCTCATGGTGGCTTTGGACTGCCGCAGATCCAATCTCATGACAAAAGGATCAATGCCTTGCTCGCCAGCTTCAAGACTGGAACTTTCGGCATCGACTCACATATAAAATCGGCCTTGGAGGCACGCGCAAGTCCCAAAGAATGCGGCGAGGGTATTGGATCATGCCCTGAAGATAGAGGCTGCTGTTCAACAGCTGGCTGTACGTAAATTGAGCACCACGATGATATTGTACTGAAACAGGCAGACTGTGGCTCCAATTCTAGTTATTGCTCCTCTCCCGGCTGCCAATACAACTACGGGCCTGGCTGTCCGGAGAATCAGAAGCCAGCTGGCGAGAGTACCGAGTCCATCCCCCGAGCAAAGATTGGCTCAGTTCCCTATGGAGGTAACGGTATCTATGGTGGATTCTGGGCTTGTAAAGACCCGGGTCAGGTCGCTATCACTTACGATGACGGACCAATGAAAGACACGACCACAACTATCCTGGATTTGTTCAAAAAGTACGACGCAAAAGCGACCTTCTTCATCACTGGCAACAACAATGGCAAGGGGCAGATCGACGAGACTCAAGAGTACATCGATGTGATAAAGCGCATGGATGCCGAGGGACATCAGATTGCGTCCCACACATGGACGCATCTCGACTTGTCTAAGATCAACGCAGATCTTCGCAAGAACCAGATCCTCAATGTGGAGGGTGCACTGAACAACATTGTCGGGAAGATTCCGACTTACATTCGACCGCCTTACTCTAGCTGCACGACTGACTCTGGTTGTGAGCAGTTTATGCAGGATATGGGTTACCACATCATCTACTTCAAGCTTGATACGGATGACTACCAGCAGCAACCCCGAAATACCTTCCAAAACTCGCTGGACTGGTTCAAGGGCAACATGACTGCGCCAGGTATGACACCTGGAAAGAACTCTACGATCTCCATCTCGCACGACATCATCCATGAGACCGCCAACGAGCTCACAGAGCTCATGCTCAAAACCATCACCGACCTTGGTTACAAAGGAGTCACTGTTGGAGAGTGTCTTGGTGACCATAAGGACAACTGGTACCGTCAATTTGGCGACTCTCCCAACCGCGTTGGAGCCGACTCCGCCTCCACATCGGCAAGCTCGAATCCCACTTCTACATCCTCACAAGGAACACCCAGCTCGTCTTCCATGGTCGGGTCTTCTTCGAGCTCGCCTTCTGGCTCCAGCACCGCTTCAGGTATCGCTGATCCTAAGCAAACTGGAAGTGCCGCCTCTAACATGCAGAACGCTGGCCTAGCTATCTTGGCACCTGCATTCGCATTTGCTATGTTTGCCTTTTAAATTGAAAATGTTGCACACAATATCTTCTACTGCAAAGAGATACCGGTGTTCTACCACATGGTCGTCTTGTATATGATACAGACAACTGAAACTGCAAAATGTATTTTTAATATAACTACGGGTTAAGCTATGTAGCTATCAAGCCTATCAAGCCAAGCCTATAATACCAAGAGACTCAACAAGCCAAGCGTACGGCCACGACTGGTTTGGCCGGCTTGTTACCATTTCTGATAGAAAGCTGGTTGTACGTGAAAGGATGAAAGTGAACCAACACATTTCGCGAACCGAAGGTTGAGGCTAAGAGTAGTAAAATCCAGAGTGCGAAGACGTCCACACAACATCCATCAAGTCAGTGCGAAAGTTTCTAAATTGACTCCCCGACTGCGCAAAACGTGGGGTAGAAGTCTTGGATCTGAGTTGATGATTCGACCTGTGGGAATGTGTTCGAAGTATGCTACATATAGTGGATCATCCGTGGTACGCGGTCTGCACACCTTTCTCCAACTCTCGTCTAAAGGAGGCAGTCGTGGATCTTCGTTGGTTAGGCATTCTGTGTCCCTGTTGTAGTACTTGAAGACAATCTGACCATCCTTGTGATGTTGCTGTACCGTCCATGCTCTTGTTAGATCTCCCAGTAACGCTTCGCCGTTCATCAGACCCTGCACATAGCACTTTCCGATAACAGTATAATCTCCGTTCTTCTGAGGGCGCAGGATCATTGGAGCATAGCAGCCCAAGAGTACAACGAGACAATCTCCGGGTTGTACAGTGGATGGTCCAAAACCAAGGTAGCCGTTATCTAACTTCAGCAATGACGCACCGTGCAGCTTCTCTGTTATACGAGGAGAGATAACACTGATCTCCCAAGGCGTTCGATCTCCACTGACTGCATCTGACCAGCGCGTTTTTAAGTCCTCCAATAGGGGAAAGTGAGGACGCCTCTCAATTCTGTCTCGAAGCATGTCGAGTTGGAGAAGTCTTATCCATGCGTCGAGCACGCTTTCATCAGTTGGGTAAAGTTTGTTGGACCATCCACTGGGTCGATGTTTCTCCAGAAGCTCAGCGACTTGTGCGATATCCGGCGGGATCGGTGCGCTTCCAGTGACAACTCTCGCGTGGCGAATTCCTGTGACGTCTAACCGATGGGGTGGGACATAGATGTACTCGCTTCGTGAATTCGTTGCTGCTTGCGTCAAGGGGAGGCGTACTGATTTGGGAGGCGCAGATGACAGATCCAAAACCCAGGAAGCAAGGGTTGCACCTGTCTCATCAGATCCTCGGGGGACACAGAACGGCAAGAGATCCAGGCGTTCCGTGATATGCATGTAGCTTAAGCAAAACCCTTTGTACACATCCTGGTAAGATCTGGTGTAATCGGGTTTGATACGAGCGGCTAGCTGTGGTGGCGCCAAACTCAACAGGCCGTAGATCTTATCGCGCATGTCGAAACACTGACGAACACGGCTTTGACCAAGAAGCTCAATGAGTATTGTGTGAGAACGAGTCAAGAAACCCACCCAGTCCATGCGTGTGCCAAGCCGTACTGGAACATGTTCAGCTTCCAAAAGCGCTTCTGTCGCTCTCCGAAGTTCAGACAAAGTCAGGGTGCCGCCTCCACATTGCATCAAAGAATGTTGGCTCGCTAGGCGAAGCTCTTGGACGATCCACAGTCTGTCGAAGTAGGGACGAAAGAAGAGGGCTACGAGTTTGACCCATGTCTCATCGTCTAAAGGTAGTTTGTCAATGCGAGGACGCCAGTTGCTCTTGTTGTTCGTCGAGCGGAAGACCCAACCATCGTCCGAGACCTCCACTAAACTTGTCAGATGGCTTAGCGCTGCAAGTGCTTGATCACTGCTCGGGGTAGACGTCCCCAGCCACGCGATAACTCTTCTTGCTTGACTGTATATCATTCCCATCCGAGTCACCTCCCGGCTACGCTCTGCCATGTTGTGCTGGTTGATGCAAATTGCATCCACCCAAAGCACCCGATGTTCATCGACTAGACGCAAATGACGCAGTGCATCTGCAAGATTTCGGCGAACCTTCATTGAAAACATTACCCGCTCTTCAAGCGGTTTGGAAAGCGCAGTGTCATCTTCGTATACAAATACAGACACCAAGTCATCTGGTGAACCCCAAACGTACGAAAGCGCCTCGTAATCGGGCTGCAAGTTATCTCGAGTATCTTCAACGGGCTCTTCATATAGCCTTGCATCGACAGCTGCATTTGGGTGCTCATATTGCACATCGTAGCCTGATGCAAAGAAATGTTTACCCTCCGGATTTGTAAACACCTCCCAACCGTCTGGCAGCTGCTCCCTGAGTTTGATCTTAGATTGGAGTCGTGCCTGCCATCGCGACTGCATATCCTGGGGAAAGAGTGGTGTGTGGTCCAGAATAATGCAAATATCGTCAGCAATGTTGCCGTTTGCAGGAAGTAGCCGGAGCAGCCTTATCTCGTTCTCGCGCAGGTCGGAGTAAGTGTAAAACGCCATGCTGTAGTGAAGGTGTATCATTCATTAGCCCGTACGTCGCTCGTTTCAATGGCCGATTGTACAAGCGGTCAAAGGAGTTTCGATGCTGAACGTGATATTCGATGAGAGGAGTTTAATGGAAAAAACTAGGCAGCAAGCTGTGAAGAGTGACAGAAAGGAAACAGCTGGAACTCAGCCTCGTGCGGGGTATCGTCAATGATCCTGAGATTATCTAGGCGACACTTACCCTACAGACCGGGCTCGTGCCCCACCAACACCATGCTCACCACCACAAAGATGAGGTTACCCAGGTATTGTGAATACTACCCGACGCTCCTCCTTCTCCTGATATTGGAGAAGCTTGGCAGCAGCTTGAAACTGCTCTCTAGAGGATTCTTCAGCAGCCGCAGCCTTATCTAGCTGTTGCTTTTTAGCCTTACGTTTACTTGCTTCCTCAGACTTAGAGGGCGATTAGAAACTATAGGTAGATATCCTGTCGGCTTATAGAGTAGCTATGGCCATAGCTCTAAGTTTCTACGCCGTAAAAACTACCACAGCATCTCGACTTGTAATGTCTCTCTCCTGGTCGTTATTACGGCCCACAGTATTCACTGCAACACTACACCGCATAGGCCGAGACAACATGCCACGCCGAACACATCGATCATTCGAGCCGCACCAACTCTGTACCTTCAATGCTGCGACAATTGTCCCGTGCCTTGAATCGAAGACCAGCTATGAGGAATCGTGTTGGAAGAAATTTGATTATCAAGCCGGGACAATTCTGCCGCATCTGCTAGGACGATTTCGGCAGTGTAAAACCTAAGATAGGTGTATACGAAATCGCCAGCCAACCTGGCCTACTAGAGTGTCCCCACGTCTCCAGCCACGCCTGATAGCTGGCACTTCTCACGTCACATATCAGCTGCAGTCTGTATTGCCATGAGCAGTAGTTTATTTCGCATGCGATGGAAGATCGAATTGTCAATAACAGGTATGAGCTCCAAGACGAAGCATTGCTTGAGCTGGCGAGCATGTTATCGATCTCGCTGAGCGCTGTCATGCTTCTCTAGGCGGAATGAGGTTTTCATGGATACAATGCAACGATCTGACACTAATGCGACATGTTTAGAACCCGTGCCAGTTGCTTCAAGGAGAAGAGGAGGTCTAGGCTTGACAGCACATATCTGGTCTGACAGTTGTCTCGAAAATATGATACATGAGATGTGGTTAACATTGAAACTATGGTAGCAAGTGAGGATGACATACACCACATCGTCGCGTGATAGCGCGCATCAACCTACCCGAAGGATGGTCTAGGCGATTACGCTGTGTTCGTCCTCTCTAGCGTAAGCGCTGTGCGCCACGTACAGACTCCGTGACGGAGTGCCATTCTGTCATGATGACTCAACTGACAGTTGTCATCACCATAGAAACTGTTCTCTGATACAGCTTGGTTGAGAACATGTAACAGTTCGCTCCCAGATTCGCAGTCGGTCTCGGCAGGTACAAACAAGCAAAACTTTGGACCCGTATCGGACCATGAAGAGGAACGAATAGCAAGCAGATAGTCTCCAGTCCTATTGTCCTTCCCCCATGATGCGGGTAGACATTGATCTTGATTGTTCAAGACGGTAGCAGTCCAGAAGAGCCCATTGTCAAGGCGGACGCGACATACACCTCCAGTACCTTGACTTCTTCCGGTTGCAAGTCCACTAAGGATATTAGATGCCTTCTCTGTTAGGTTGCTGTCTGCAAATGGTACCCACTCGAGGCCTCCCTCTCCTCGTTTTGGTCGCAGAATCAAATTTGTGGATTGTAGAGCGAACCATGCTGATTCTCTGCCGTGAATGTTACGAACTTGCAGTATGGCTGTCATAAGGTCTTCCGTGTTGGAATGCTTAGAAATAGGGAGCTGCTCTTCTTCCCATATGTTGCAATGTAATACTCGCTTAATCTGCCATGAAGACTGGCTGCAGTAAGTCTTGAAGTAGAATGTGGCTCGCATGGCATGTGCCAGACCAAGGCCCCAGACCGATTGATTGCGCGTTCCCCAAATAAATGCGACATCATTCAACTGTTCTCTAGATATTCTGATAGAGTGATTTTCTAAAATTGACTTCAATGATCGATCTTCGTTCGAGAGCATGTCCTCTTCCGAAAAGGTAGCGGCTGCGCAGTGATCGTGATATCGAAACTCGAGCTGTACGATATTGGCATGACGCATGCTGCCAAGTGCAGTCCAAGAAGGCGAATCTGGGTGACCGACTGCCCAGCGAAGGAACGGATGAGATGTTGCGTCTTTGAGAAACACTGGTTCTGTACTTTCTTGTCGCTGGGATCGATTGCGTTCAGCCACAGTGCCGTCGATCTCTATTCCGTCTAGATCTTGGGAATCGAGCGCTGAGCTGGAAGTGGGACAGAGCGAAATCGAGTGGCGGAACCGATCTGTAGAAACCGGAGAAACAAAACGAAAGCTAGTCCTTGAATTCGCGATGAGGTTCCTGACAGTTGTGCGATATATATCCCGTGCCCACGACCAGATGTAATCAACGATAAGTAGCAATTGTAGCGCCCCATCCTGTGACTGTATTGTCCCTTGCCATAGATC
Source organism: Alternaria postmessia (assembly GCF_024291825.1). Taxonomy (NCBI): domain Eukaryota; kingdom Fungi; phylum Ascomycota; class Dothideomycetes; order Pleosporales; family Pleosporaceae; genus Alternaria; species Alternaria postmessia. The sequence goes on along the minus strand of NW_026260238.1, from coordinate 2,593 downwards.
ATAGATTCTCTAGAACGATTGGCACGGTCAGCTCAGCCACCCGCTAAGGTTACAAGACAAGACTCACCACTTTGTCATGATCTAGAGTGCCTGCATGTAATCGCCATTGCTCACCTTGATACGCGAAGAACCAGACCAAGCAAGGCTCACAAGATGTGTCACGACTATCAATGTCAGACTGAGCCTTCAAAAATCGTCGAACAGGAAAAGCGGTCTGGTACTGGATCGATCGAAACCCTGGGGCGTCCTTCTCCTTCTTCGCTTCAATGACGAGAAACGGTAGGAGTAAGTCGTGTCTGTTCTTCGCCGGAAAATGAGTTTCACTCCATGCTACGGATGATGGTTTACGTAAACCTATCACGGCGTCTGGTCGCATAGAAATTCTTGAAGCGTCAAGATGATCTCCAGGTGCGTGGGTTATAGTCTCCTCCCTTACTGAGCAAAAGATAGATCCGGCTTCTTCGTTACTACTTTCTCAGCTCATAGTCGATAGGACGACTGGAGACGACTTACTCATCTTTCATCTGTCCCTGGGGCCGCCTACCATTGCAAGCGCAAAGCCTTCTCATGTTTCGTCTAGCATCAAGCCTACTCTGAAGCTCCTTGTTAGAAGAAACCGCCTCATAATCCGACTTCAACAATTCATTGTTGCATTTTTCACTTGTTCAAGTCAGCTCAGCCATGTAAAAGTCCGTCTGGTCTGCGACGTACCATATGACTGGGTCGTCAAATATGCCGAATATAGGGTCTTCAAGCTTGCGCCATGAAGATTCGTTGGGATTAATATCCTTGAGTAGATATCGGACTTTCTCACGCAGTTCCTTGACGCGTTTCTGGTAACCCACTTTATGACTAGTAGGAATGCGCTCGGTATCTTTGTAGTCTTCATAACGCAAGAACTGGAGTGCGCGTATGACTTCGAAGTTGTGTTTGTACTCATTCGGCCATGCTGATGGAGGTACCGGTCCAGGAAATCGAATGCCATGACTATGGGCTTTCTGGCGCAAGTCCACCGGCGAAAGTTGATCTTTCTTTGGTGGCATGAGCGATGTTGGATTGACCACTTTCACGAGTGTGGGGCATGGGCGACATTCACGCGTTCACCAGAAGACAAATCGTATTGTAGCCGAGGGACCGACGGGTGCTAAAGTAGCTGAGGGTACCCTAGCATGGTGAGCCCGTGCCCAAAGATTCTCGGTTGCGTAGATGGTGCCACGCTGAAGCGCTTAAACCTTGCCGACGAGGCTGAGCAACGGTCCACACCTGGATCCTGGTCGCACCGCTCCGGATACATACACCGTATCTTTGCAGATTGTTGACTGTAATCCTTTCTTTCCGGTAATGCCGTTTTGTTACGTCAGTCGCTCCGTTCTACGATCGGAGTCAGGTAAACGTCGAATGAGAAGATGCACTCTTTGCAACCCTTCGCTTGGACACAGTGATTCACTGCATGCATCAAGCTTGCGGTAATCGAGCAGAAGTTTCTGAGCAAAAGTTCCTGAGCATTCAGCAGCGAGTCTAAGAAGAGCTTTATCGTTGCTTGAAATTGCCTCGTAAGAGCGGCGTTGATCGAAAACAACATGCACGCTTGGTGACAGATCCATGCTTCAAGCTGCCGCGGATGTCGTCTGGGCATGAATGCTGAGCTAGGGCCCGGACCGGGCTGTGCTGCTTTCTTGTCTTGTCGTAAGACCATTGCATCGGGTGTCAATCCTAACCAGACTTGTGAGGGAAGGCTTCTGATAGTCTCAGCCGCGGGCGTGGCACTTGCCCAGGATGTTGCGTCAGAAAATTAATAATGGAACGTGGCTGGTTCTTAGACTCGTCTGATTGGTTCCACGTTCGTTATCAATCTGTGCGGCACGGTTGTTCCAGCGGCTCGGCTGCTAACCCGCATGCCACGAAACCACAGAGTCCCGCCTACAGCGCATTTCAAAGGATCGATACTAAGTCCATGTAGGATGTCATGCCACCAAGGTAACAGGCTGCAGTAAGCTGAAGATCAGTTAGGCTTGGTTCATTTTACAAGTTGCCTAGCAGAAGTGCGTCAGCAATAGTATCCGCGATCCCAGCGAACTCCTGAACGTGACTTTCATTTTAACAAAGTACTAATGCTTTGACTACGTAATCTTGCGGCGTTTTGATCGATTTTTCCTGTGCAAATCCTTGGTATCCAACCATCGTCTTCTTTTTGGGGAATGCGCGTAGACCTGGAAGAAGAGGCAACTTGACAACTCCCGGACCTGCTATCGGTTTTGAACTGGTCATTTCCATATCTGCTCCACTGACCGCTGATCCTGCTACAGGCCATATGAGTTCGAAGTTACTGGCGCTTAACAAGGACTCCGCGCGAACCTCTACTGCCAATGTGAACACGGGCTTTAACGATGATCGCAGTTTCTTGATCGCTTTGCTTTTAGACTTCTTTTTGAGGAAAAGCTTGATTGTATGTGTAAGGCGCTTTCTGAACCAGAGTTGCTAACAATCAATCCAAACTGATGAGACTGACTGACTGACTGATTGCTTGGCAGTCAGTTCAGTGTCAGTTTAGAGCTCTCGTCTTATCAGTCAGTTCAGTTTAGAGCTCTTAAAC
>NW_026260237.1:0-36971 GCF_024291825.1 Alternaria postmessia | reverse complement strand
CTTTGGTTACAACGATAACTCTTTTCCACCTGATCATTCCGTACATTACCTCACGGACTACCGCTTTAGTCTACCTCGCCTTAGCACGGACCGAGCCTAGAGGAGTATAGCCTAACCCCGTGTAACACCAATCCTTTTGTGTCAACGCTGACGATTTCAAGAATTCGTAAGGAAAGACACATATGCCTGCTTCTACTCGAATGGGTTGGCGAATGATGCAAGGTGTTAAATGTCGGGGATCATCCCGAAATTGAGTAGAGCTGAAGGCGACTTGAGGTGGGAACAGGACTGCAATCGTACAAACAGCGTTGTTGTATACTGCAGACATCAAATTCGCCTCCGCTGTCCAATCATGTTTGGAGTCTTGTATGATGCAAAGCGAATCAATCCACAAGTACCTAAAGCCGAGATGACGGGTGATTTGGATGGCTTCGGCGAAGATACTTGGCAATAATTCTAGTGGTATGATCTTCTCAAACTCCTGCAACGTTGAAGCCGTCAGTCGAAGCTGTTGTGAAGGATTGGTACCCCACATATGACTAAGAGCCAGGTATTCAAAACTATCGATGGCTTGCAGGTTGCACCGCAATCTGACGGCATTGTCGCTGAGCTCGAGAACCCTTGTCGGTCGCCGACCTTTCGTTCCAAGTCTTGAACACCAATTGTTACACCGATCGTGCTTTGAACGGCAGGTATCAAGCCATCTTCGAATTTGGACTAAGTTGTCCTTTGATTGACGTGGAACGTGCTGTGCCATGAATGGAACATCGAATTCGTCGTCTGAGGATCCAATACCTACGTCAGCTCAGGCATTTGGATGCAAAAGGACATAGCTCACAAGTGAACGACTTGATGCATATGATCTGCAAGCTTCCGGGGTCGCCGTTCAACAATACATCCATATACAGCAGGGCTTCATAACCTCTGGATTCCCAAAGTCGAAACGTGACAAGATCTTGTGATACTGTGTTATCGAAGTCTTCCATCCCTGAACATACAATTTCGCAGAAATGACAAGACTTTCGATATTTCGCTAACTCTCCCAGCATGCACGGCTCGAGCTCCCTACCCGTGGGATCAAAATCACGCCTTTCTGGAGACGGAGTTTCGTCAAGCCACGCATATACTTCCGTCAACGCATCGAACATTCGCTGACATCGTTTGCAAAGCCGATGAAGTGGTACTGACCCCTTCGGATAAGAGACCTCTTGCAAATCATCAAGCAGTTGATCTTCCTCGACGGAATCTGGGGCGTCTTTGGCCACATCGCATTGACCCCCCAAAGCGGTCGTATTCTGGTGCGGAGCAGTCATCCTCGTCGAGTAGAAAGGCTAAAAGGGATGCGAAAGTCGCGTGGAATGTGCAGAGCAGATATGCAGCACACGATGCTGTGGACGTCAGGTAGTAGTGGATAGCTGATTGAGTAAGCTGCAGGACAGGCTGGGTGGGGTGACTCGTGGTCGGCGTGTGCTATCCGACGCTAAACTACACCCTTGAGGTACTCGCTATACCTGATAGAGACAGTATCCGACCGTAAGGCAGACGCTTCAAGAATACAGCACGTCTCAGCAGTGAACTTGAGTAAATTCCAGCTTCTTTGCAGACAGCTTCGACACGGCGCATGAGCTGTCACGTGACTAGCATTGGCAGACTTCCTTCCGTATATGTGGTCCTCGCCACCATCTCACGTACTTTAGCACAAGCATGGCTTATATATGATTCATTCACGATACCCTTACAAAAATGCACTGACAAAGTACAAATCCGCATCTTTCACAGCAAAGACCACGAGCCATGAAGCACGAGAGGTGAAGACAAAGGGTCGCGTAAGTTCATTGTTCCATCAAAGAAGACACAAGGACATCGAAGAGAAAATGCACCTCTCCTTCCAACTACGTCGTCTTCACATCCCCAAACCCGCGACTCAATATCCTATTGACATCACCACCATCCTGCGGCCCAGCACCAACATCCTCCACCCGATTCCGAATCAAATCCTTGATCTCTCCTTCCCTCCTCCTCTCCTCATTCTCCCTCTCCACCTCACTCAGCCCAGCCTCACTTCCCACCTTCGCACCCTTCCCCTTCTCCCTATCCCAGCCCTGCTGCAGCTCCCCGGCTGCTGCCTCCTCAAACCTGCGCTTAACCCCCGGATCCTTCTCCAGAGCCTGGAAGACATCCTCATCGCTCGTCCACCACGCCGCCATGCCGCTCTTGACCGCCAACTCAAATACCATGACACCCAAGAGGATGAGCACGAGAGCAAGCCACCACGACCAACTCGCGCCGAAACCACGCAAGAAAGTGTCGCGGACGTAGTAGATCTTGTTTTCGGGGTTGTACAGCGATGAGAGGATAATGTTCCAGAGGAACCAGCCGCCAATCGACAGGATGAGAGCGATGGCGTTGGTCGCAGTCTTGGAGTGCGTTTCTATGAACCTGTGGGGATATGTTAGCAAACCGAGTCCTCCTTGGGGGAACGGGGGGATACATACTGCATCTTCAACGCAATCAACCACACCGCTGCCGTATACGTAATACTCCCAAGAGCAAAGATGGAGTTATCCTCCGTCCACAACGCATCCCCATACAACCCCAACATGACGTAATAAACCACCATGGCCTCTGCACTCGCCATGAACATCCACGCCAAATAAACGCGAAAGTTGAAACCACCGTTGCGCTGCCCAATCGTATACAACTCTGGCACCGCCAACAGCGTACTCGCGCTCAAATCCTTTTCAAACACGCCCATGAAGATGACGGGTAAACTAGTGAACAGGGTATTGAACATACTCAACGACCATGACTCATACAGACTAGTACCCGTATACCCGACCTTCATTTGAAACAGCGCCTGCGTGAGGTAGAAGAGTAATTCCTTCCAGAACGTGCCGACGGTATACTTGCACGTGCGGATATAATTCCACCTGCCATGCACCAGCAGGAGCTTAACGAGGAACCTAAACTGCGCGATGCTGTAGTCTGAAGTGCGGGCTGCTTGGAGACCTTCTTTGCCCGTGATGCCGATACCGACGTGGGCTTCTTGTATCATGGCGATGTCGTTTGCGCCGTCGCCGATGGCGAGGGTGATTGATTTCCTGACGCGTTTGCGGATCGACTTTACGAGTTGGGCTTTTTGGCTAGGGGACGCGCGACAGCAAATGACCGAGTCGGCGAGGATGGCGAGTTCGTGGAACAGCGTGTCGAGCAGGTCGTTGTCTGTGATTTTGGAAAGCGTTTGGCCGTCTACGACTACGACGGAGTGGGCGACGGTGCCGGCTGTCATGGCCGTTATGGCGGAGCTGATGGCTTGTTCGACGAGTCCGGTTTCGTGGTCGAGAACGGTGACGGTGCTGAATTCTTTGATGAGCCGGCACGAGTAGCCAATGTTGATGGCGGTTTCTCGCTTGTCGCCTGTTAGCATCCACATTTTGATCTTGGCCCTGCGCAGCTTGTCAATCGCCTCCGGTACGCCCTGCTGCAGTTTATCCTCGATAGCGGTAGCGGCACATAGATCGAGGTCTTGTTCGATCTCATCACCTGCTTCTTCGATGAGTCGCGTCCGGTCCACGAGACTGGTTGTTGCGTTGAGGTACCCTTTTTTCCAGGACTGGTACTCGGATTCGTGGAGGAAGCGGTAGCCGTAGAGCAGGGTTCGCAGACCTTCTGTGGCAAACTCGTTGATGTGCTGGAGACAGCGTTCGATGACCGCGGTGTCGTCGCCCGCAATGCCTTCGTCGACCATGGCTTCCATGTCTTCCCAGCCAATCTGCATCGAGCTGCGTGCTGATGAAAAGGCCATGCTGAAGCGGTCCAGACCTGATTGGCGGGGTGTCTGTGTTGGTGTCTGGTACGGCGTATCTTCATCGAGAGACGACATGTCCATGCGGTCATTCTCACGCTCACGTAGCCACTGATCCACTTCATCTCTCGCTGACACGGAACCTCCTCTGCCCACACTGGGGGCGAAAGACGGGCGGCCCAGATTCAAACTAGCCCTCGCAGCCTGACTGAGCGTCATACTCCTTCGGCCACCAACGCTGCTCAGACGACCAGCCACACTACTCCGCCGCTCAGCATGTTCACTCATACGCGCAATCGCATGCTGAGCCTCCATGCTCTTCCGGATATTAGCCCGCCGCTCAATCTCGACCATCTTCTTGTTCGCGAGCGTAGCTAGCTTCAACCGCTGCATGACGATAGAATCTGCGCCCTTACAAATGATGCATATGCGGCCATCTGGGAAGCGGAGAATAATCGACATGCGCTTTCGTTTGCTCGAGAACTCGATAACGTCTAGTATCTCGTAGACCTCTGAGACAGACTCGCCATCGGGTCCCGTCGGCATAATCTTGAGGGTGATGGTATGAACGTCGCGGTTGATGAGTAGGAAGCCCATGTCTTGTGCTGCTTGTACGAGGGCGAGTTCGTCTGGAGAGGAAGCCATGAAGTGTGTCTTACCATCCTCCTGAATCTCAGGCAGACAAGTGTGACACAAGGCTAGGGAAAGAAGGAACATCCTCGCTTTCTTCGAGAACGGCGTATGAGGTTTCCTCTGGATATACCTCAGCATATCCTGTGTACGCAGCTCGCGGGACGTCTTTCCCGGTTTCGCGCTCGATCGCCAATTCGACGGGCCGCCTTCCCCAGGGCTTTCCAACTGCTCGACTGTTTCAACGACGGGCTCCTCGCCCGCTACATCCTTGGCGGATCTCACACTCTTCCTGTTCTTCACGGGCTGCTTCCCCTTCTTCCTCGTCTTGTGAATCAACTTCTTCTTCCCCTCTTCCTTCAAGTCTGCATCATGCAACCAGCTCACGCCCGCTACACTCAACTTACGGAACTTCATCGAGTTATCCGTCAGCGTGCCCGTCTTGTCCGAGAATATATAGCTAATCTGGCCCAACTCCTCGTTGATGGTCGACGTGCGCGGTTCACACGGCGTATCGGAGACGGGATCGTACATGTCGATATCCGTATGTAGAAAGAACATTTGCGCCAACTTGACGATTTCCAGACTCACGTAGAGAGACAAAGGAATCATGGTGTTGAACATGATGATAAAGGAGGTGAAGCTGGGGAAGAATGCGACAGAGGAGCCACGTAAATACCACATGTCGTCTTCGTTCCTCTGCCAGATCTTGTAGGCCACGGCATTGAAGATTGACAAAGCGATGACGAAGACGACGATGAGGATGACGATGCGGTTGACCAGGCCTTGGAGTGCTGGCGCTTTGATCCTAGGGTTCTTGTTCGAGTTCATGCGGATGCGACATTCTTCTCCAGAGTAAATGACCATGCCAATCGCATCTGGTGTGTTTCGCAGGATGCTACCTCGGAAGATGATCTCGCTGAGTGTAAGTGGCGCTTGCTTCCCGTCGACCACGACGCGTCCTTCGAAGCTGTACAAGTCTCGGTTGGGATCCTCGACAACGAACTCGGCATCGGTTCTCAGGACGTCTTCCTGGTCTATAATCGTCTTGGAAATCGAAGCCGTCGTCTGCTTGCTTTTCAGATTCGTCTCCCCATCCAGCGCCATCGTCTCAACAAACGCGACATTGTTCTCCCCGTTGGTATGGAGAAGTGCCAGATCAGCAGGCGCAGCGTCGTTTCTCTCAAGCTTGATGACATCTCCAACGTTGATATCCTGCCACTTGATCGTCTCCCAGCGCAACCCCTCGGACTCTGGTGAAACAACACTGCCACAATCCACGGAGTGGTCTTTCACTCCACCAACAGCAGCAGCGACATTGGACACACGACTTGCTCTCAGGACCTTTGCTTCTCTCTTATTCTCCTCCTGGTCCGCTCTCCACCGTCTCAAATCGTCATACCCTTCCTTTGCAATACTCAACGTGACAAAAAACAGCAACGGAACAATCGTCGTAAACTGGCCCGTAGTACTCAGCCCGGGTATCATTTGCAGAATCGAAATCACCAAGAAATAAAAGTTTGCCAGTTTGGAAAACTGCGCAACCAACTGCCGCGGGATAAAGTTCCATGCCGAGTAGCGGGTGGATCGGATCCAGTTGCTAGTGTAGGGTTGGGAAGTGCGTTCGTCGACGAGAGGTTCGGTCGAAGGGCGAGTAGGGTCGAGGGCGATGTGCCGGCCGTCCTTGCTAGGCGGCACGTCTTTTATCCTGAAGATGAACTTGCGAGCTTGTTCTGCCACATCCTTCATCTCCCTGACCAAGTTCGCTCTCCGACTCGCCGTCTTGCGGTTCTTCCACGAGGCATAGGCCGGAAGCGCGATTGGCCCTTCTCCCAGCTTCTTATTGGAGATATCCGAGGCTGAACTCGCATAATCCAAATGCTCGGGTGTGACAGTGATGACGGCATCACCGCTTTTGGGCGACGAAGCATAGCCGCTGGTGACTTCTGCGTGATGTCCCATTCTAGCCTGCGATTGCGATCTTCCAATCCCTTCTTCCAACTCGATATGTGTATCCTCCTCTTTTGTCGTATCGTGAACGTTCTTCCGGAACAGTGCGCTGCGGAGCGAGTATCCGCGGTTCCTTGACGTCGGCGACAGCGGTGATCGATTGACGGCATTGCGTGGGGAGCGTGAGGATGAAGCTTCAGCTTCAGCCTGCGCCAGAGCCAGATCTTGAGGAGAAACTTCGCGCGTATTCACCGTCAGATCTGGTATCCCAGGCTTCTGCTTCTCGCCGGCGCCTCTCCCAGCTCGTGTGCTCTCATCCTTGCTATGTGCATTGCGTTCGATGTCAGTCGAGAACCGTACTCGCGGTGACTCGTCGGTTGTAAGGCGCGCAATGCTCGGTCGCGCCGCATTTTCTACGGCTGAAGTCCTGGAGCGTGGCTCGTCTCTGGTATTCTCAATCGCATACGGTGTGTTTGTGTTTGCGCCTTGTGCTGCGCTTCGTGTCGTTGGTGCGAGATCGTCTTCGTCGTGCGATGCGGAATGACGCCTTCTTATTCCTCCCCCGACGTTCCCTCCTCCACTCGCATCCCCACCTCCACTTCCGCTACCTCCAATCCCAGCATTCGATGCATCGGGCGCATGCGACATGGTATCCAGTCATTCCCCTATACGTCGTGTGCGATTGTTGTCCTTGGGCAGCGACAGATGGTGAGCTTCTAGCCTTGGGGGAAATCCCCAGCCTTGCCGCAGCACACGGGTCTAGCGGCTTGTCCAACACGGGTATTACGACGTCAATGCCTCTTGGTGCGCCTTGGAAGCGATGGAATTACGCGGCGTCGGCGACACTGCACATCGCAGCAGATAACGCTGCTTTGCGCCCAACACACGACTGTGGTGATGTGAAAAACAGCTGGCAATCCCCAGTCCTGGTGGTTCAATCCGTCAGTCAGTCCATGCGCCAGCAACGCGGGCTGGGGGAGGAACATGGTTCAGCTGCTTCTGCCACCCATGCAATCAACCCAGGCTATTTTGGGATTGACGTGGTATATCGGGCCAACTCCGCTCTCACTCCACACCGGGTGGCCGCTATGCCCACGCGAAGTGCGTTGCCCCTCCATGTGGGCTGAGGGCTTGCATATGCGCGAATGCTCGGGCGGTTCCCCAGAATCATGTCTGCTTTTCTTGTAGCTTAGACCAGCCGGATCAGCAAAAAAGGAAGACCATCCCCTGTACAACGCCATCTATGGGGCGCGCTCAGCCATAGGGCAGAATCAGGCACCTTTCCTGACAAGCGCTCTATTTGCCCCTCTGCAGTAACACAATAGTGATTCCAAGATCTTGTCTTAAGATACCAGAATTACTCCCGAGGTTCTGTCGTATCTCTGGATATCATTATTAACATCCTAGAAAAATCTTCCTCGTGTTTAGCAGGAGTGCAGCGTGGTAGACAATTTTGTGTTTCTGTATTCTATGACCCGAGCCAGCGCAACCGTCCAACCCGCAAGTGACCAGAACCCTAGCCGTTCACCTGCTCAAAATATACTCTATTTACACACAGCAGGATGTCTGCCACAAATCACAGCGGTCCTACCATCCATACAGCCTTGGTACTCTCCATCCAGCCCAGCTCGACTTCCCCCCATCCACCCCCGCCCACCCATGCATATGCACGAATAGCTCAGCCGCTTCCCCCAAAAGTCATGGCTGCTTTTCCCATAGTTCTGATCAGCAACGCGGCAAAAAAAAAAAACGAAGATCCCCCGCATACTTCCAGATGCAAGTGCAGGTGGGTAAAAAAACGCCTCTTTGGTGGCTGACACGCCAACGCAAGTCATATCACAGGCGATCGGCTCTGGGACAAGAACAGCCAGTCCTGCTACTGCAGCGAACATCATCATCACATTTGGAGTTGAAAGAGAGTGCGCAGCTGCCAACGTTACCCACCTCCAATCGGCCGCTAGTCACGTGACGGAGATGTAAATATAACGAGAATGGTGAGATTAGAAAATCTATGGAGAGTTTGATAAGTCGCTACTTCAGTTGATATTAGAAAGAACTTGGTCCAAGGGCGTGCTTGAAGAACATGGAGTAAAGAAAAGAACAAGGCTATACCAATACAATTCTTTTGAGCCATTTCAACTGTACACCATGCATACACACACTCACACGCACACGCACACAAAGAACGCAACTAAACTGACTATACTTTGCTCCCAGAACCGTGGCCCTTTTTGAACCAACCTATGCTAATAATGCTGCCGACTCCCAAATGATATGGTATAGTTTCGTTGCCTCTCGCTCTCTCTGCCTTCCCACACCGTCTCTCCCCTCCTCTCTCCAAAAGTGATCCAACGCCCTTAGATTTCCTCCTCGCCCTCCTCGCATTCTGTGGTATCCGGTGTTCGTATCGCTCATTAAGTTCTGAAAGATTATGATTGGAAATAAAGGGAAAAAGAAAAAGAAAGGAGAAGACAGGAACATAGAAGATGAAGAAGCCCAGCGCCATGCAATATGCAAGCCAGAAAACATTTCCGACAACAAAAAGGATGATATGATTGGTTAAAGGAAACTTGAGAAAGACAAAGGGGGAGGGATTATAGAATAATGCTTTCGTGACCCCCTCTTCAACTCGCAGCAACACACCAGTGCCGATGAAAAACCCAAGCACTCTTCTGGCATTCTTTACTGCAGTACTTTGTCCTTCTGCAGCGGCGGCACTTGGCAAACTGACGGGTGTATTCTTCCCATCGGCCGCACTGGTAGTATGCACACTGCCTGATACCGCCCCTCGAGTCGTCTTTCCGACACAGGTTGCGCATAACAACGCTTGCCCAGTACTGCATGTCGGATGTGTGGTGTCGGACGGTGAATTGCTCAACGAGGGGGAAGATGTTGAAGTCATCTGGGAGTTCGTATTCTTCGAGTTCTTCTTCCTCTTCTTCTTCTCCTTCTCCTCCTTCTGCGGACGCCTTTGGTGTCTTGACTTCGCCGTCGAGGAGCTCATCGGCAATCTTTAGTTTGGGTACGAGATGGGATTTCTGGAAGTAAGTCCGGAGGTTGCAGTATTTTGACACGTAGGCGAGAAGCTGGAGGGACATGAGGACGTCTTCGTCACGAGGCATGGCTGCGAGCACACTAGCTGATGCATTACGTTCTTGCTGGTACCGTGGTAGCCAAGGAGGCGGCGGGTTGGTGTTTACGACGTTGATAGTCGGTTGCATAGGAGAGAAGCCAGTGATTGGGTTGTTGGGCGGTGTGTTGGTGGGGTTGATTAGACTTCCATCGAGAGCAGGACGGTGGGTAATGTTGAACGTCTCGTTGTTCTCATCTGTGCCTTCTGAAGGGGCAGCGATAGGAACCGGTGTGTTGCCAGCATCCAGCATCTCTGCATTATCGACAATGTCAGCCATGTTGATTTCATTATTCTGTATGCCGACGATTGGCTCGTTTACAGACGGACCAGCCGCTGTGGCAGCCTCTGCGGACATGTCATCTTGTTGTGCCTCCAAGTCCGACTCTCCTGATACAGACAATTGGTGTCGGATGGATGGGCGGCGACGTGTTCGGGCCAGCCCCGCTCTTGGGCTTGTCTGGCGTGCCTGTGGGGCGCTCGGGGTTGTCGGTGACTCTGGTTGGGAAGTGATCTCCCCTTGCAGGGCGGGGAGCATGGAAGGCAGTCGATCAGCATCTCGCACCGGCCGTAGCGCAAAAGCATCGGGAGCTGGTTCCATGGAAGGTAATGCGGTGACCAATGGCTGACCTAGATTACGCGTGTTGTTGCCGGGAGCGCCAAAGAGCTGTGGCCGCCCTTCGTGGCTGCGATGGTGGTGGTGGTGGGCAGGTCGACCACGTGTAAATGTCGTCCGCTCGGGAGGAGAGCTCAGTGAGAATGCAGGAATGGGGTTCGCGTCGCCCAGAGATTCGGCTGGCTGGGGTATCTCAATCGGAGGGGGTATGATGCGTCGTGTTCGATCAGCTCGGTGTCCGGAGCTTGACGCAACCTCGCCAGTCCGCGACGAGTGGTGTCGGCTCGATGCACCGAGACGTGCAGACTTGTGGATTTCGGCTTCGGCTCGTGCCCTCATCTTGTCGACGACCTTGATGTAGTTGTCGAGAATGGATGCGATGACAGGCACCATGTCGGCTTCGACGACACGCGTCCTGACATTCTCAGAGCCACGCACGCCGATGTTGAAGATGCACTGGAAGGCCAGGTTCCACTTCCACATGTCCATCATGTCCTTGCTCCGGCCCTCTTTGAGGATGCATATCAGGCGTTCGATGCCGCCATCGACGGTGAGAATGTCGCGTATGCGTGCCGAGGATGTGGTGAGGTAGGCGAGGTGGTTCAGCGAGTTGATGAGCGGGAGGGTTGATGTGCAGTCGAGGGCGCGGCGGTCGTAGAGGGCGGTGGTGATGCCAACCGAGGCCTTGTTGGCGTTGGGGATGCTGAAGTTGACTTCGCGCATGTTTGGTGCTGTGCGGTGCCGTGGATGAGCGGATGGGAAGGAGCTGGGCGGGCAGCAGCCAGTTGTTTGTTGTTGGCTCCGGCTCTGACTGAGGCTTTGGAGGGGCCCGTGTGGTGGTGGTGGTTGAAGAGCCGCTCGAGGGTGGGAGAAAGCCGACGGGGTCGTATCACACGACTAACGACGACCGGACTCGGGCGAGACGGGGCTGATGGTTGAGCAGCCAGTCAGGCAGGCAGTGATGGGCAGCGCAGAGGGATGGCGATGGTTGTCGACGGCGTCGACGGGAGATGAGGCTTGTTTGCTGTTGTTAGGGGGACCAGGATTGCTTCACGGGCGCTGGCTGGCTGGGAGGCAAGAGCGCTCTCTCGCGTCGCAGTGGGAGGCCACGCAACACTGGCTGTGGTGGGCGACGTCGTCTATGGGCTGTCGTGCTAAGGCTGGACTATGCTATGTTGGATGAGGCTGTCGGCGATGAATGGGGTGTAAAGAGGCGGTTCGGGTGAGAGGTCATGGGCAGTGGAGCAGCTAGTCCCACAGTTAAGGATTGGCACGCCCGCCCAGAAGGGTAGCCTCGAACCGCTAATTTCATGCGCTACGGGCAAAGAGAGCACCGAAATGACTGCTCACCTGCCTTTGACACCGGAGACAGCTTACCTGCCTATGTTACTGGAGACAGCTTACCACGCAGTACTCCCAATGATTGGAAATACAGTCGTCTTCAAGTGACAGCCCGACAGTCATCTCCCCGACGCCCAAGCACTTGCGCAAAAACTCACGCCACAGGTGGCGCGCTTACCTCTGCCAATGCCATGTAGCCATGAAACCTCTGCACCCACAGCTTTGCCAGCAGACTGTCGCTATTAAAGGCTCATCTGCAGCCGCCTGCATGATTCGGCGCCATTCTCGAGGCTGCGTGGGGCGCCGGCCGACTGCACGATGCTGCTGACAAAGGCGCACCTCTTCTTCGGCGCCTGTGTCACCACGAAAACAGTAACTCGGCACGTCTGACTAAACACCTTTCTGAACGAGATACATGTCTCCTTTTGGCTGAATTGCACGCCTTCCGATGTAGATATACGTGTATACAAATCACTTGAATTGCTCTGTGGGGTGCAGGGCCTTTACGCAGCTGTCCCGTAGTGATGGAGTTCATTGGGCACATGAAACTTCTCCGCAGCCCAGTGGTTGTGATTCCACAACCTGTCTGCAAAGGAGAAACCCCAGCTCTCAACCAATTCGCGCGTCGCTACCAATGGCTGTCGCATTCTATTCTTCACTCTCGTTAACCTGAAATATTCGCCAGGATTTTTACAGCCCAAGTACAGCAGCAAGCAGACGTCGCCATGTCGTCTCCACACGAAACCAGAGTCCAAGACTTTGCATCCGCTCCACCCGCTCCCGACCAGCCAGAGCGGTCTGCCTCAGATTCGGCCGCGCCTCCACATTTGACCATCGATACACAGCTCGACGAGCAGAGACGTCGCGGCCGCTCTGCAACTGCCACAACCGCGACTGCGGCACATCCCAACCCAGAGGAACTCCTTTCCCCTGATCGCTTCTCGGTAGACTCGACCCTGCGCCGACGCATAACGCGCTCGCACACGGTAAAGCACTACAGTCCCCACCAGTCCCCTACGCGCCCATACCAGCACCAGGAGCCAGGTGCTGAGCCGGGTGTCGACACAAAGAACGAAACCGAAGCAGCCAACTACCACCACCTCTACGCGCGATGCCAAATTACCGTTGTAGACTTCTCCGACGAGCGCGTCGAGTGCCATGAACTGGACAATGATACACTCGAGGACTTTCTCAACTACCCAAAAGAAGACTGGGTGGCATGTCGGTGGATCAACGTCAACGGCTTGTCCTGGGACGTGATTCGCACCCTGGGAAACCACAAGCAATTGCACAGGCTGGCGATTGAGGATTTGATGAGCACCCAGAGCAGGACCAAGGTGGACTGGTACTCTGACCAGGCCTTCTTGCTCCTGACTCTGTCTAAGCTTGTCCGGACCCCCATGGACGAGGACTTCGAGAGCGACTCTGATTCCGACTCTGACGACAGCGAACGACGACGGCACAAGGCCCGATCACGGTCCCGCTCGCGCCATTCGCAGAAGAAGAAGAAGAAGCCCAAGAAGCCATCGCTGTTCAAGACGGCAAAGAATCTGCTCTTTCCCAAGAGCGAGGCCAACAAGCAGACGCGCCAGGATGAGATGATGAGCACACTAGACGGCCTGGAGAAGCAACTTGACGGCACGCCTTTCGAAAAGGTCAAAATGTCCACTCCCCCAGCGACCACCGCCGTACGCACTCTCCAACGATACCGCGGTGGTTACAACCTCGATCGGATTGTCTATCTCGAACAGCACTCGGCCCTCACCGAAAAGCACCTCACGGTTAGCGTGGAGCAAGTCAGCATCTTCTTGCTAGCCGACAACACCGTAATCTCCTTCTTCGAGCACTCAGCCGACGACGTCGAAGACATGATTCTAAAACGTCTCCGAACAGAAGACACCATCCTCCGCCGCAGCCAAGACAGCAGCATGATTGTGCAAGCCATCATCGACGCCATTGTCGATCTCGCCATACCCGTGGTCGCCGCCTACGAAGACGCAATGGGCGAGCTGGAACTCGACGTCTTGGAGGACCCTGAATTGCACCACTCTCAGCTCCTCTACCTGCTCACTTCTGAACTGTCTATCCTGAGAAATACCATTCAGCCCATCGTCTCGCTGATCAACTCTCTCCGCGACCACAAGGCTGATCCCATGGCCCAGGCTGTGCAGGCTATGACTATGAATTCGCATCCGTCGTCGAATAATCTCGCTACTCGCAAGACAATGTCTAGCATCAATATTAGTCCTTTGGCACACACATATCTTGGCGACGTGGAGGACCACTGCATCATGATTACGGCCAGCCTTGATCAAATGGTGAGTTCTTCTTATCAATCATGCCTAAGCCCGGCTTTGCTAACTTGATCTTGTAGCGTCGCGCAGCCGACAACCTCATCGACCTCATCTTCAACGTCATGGGCGCCTACCAAAACGAAAGCATGAAGATACTCACCGCCGTAACCATCTTCTTCCTCCCCTTGACTTTCCTCGTCGGATACTTTGGTCAGAATTTCGAACGCTTCAATGGCGTGCAACACCACTCGGACGCCTTCTTCTGGATCATCGCTGTGCCCGTCATGGTTATCACGCTGCTTGTGCTCATGGCCGATCGCATTGCGAGGAAGGTGAGGGGCTGGATGGGCAAGCTGAAACGTCGCGAGGCTAAGAGACGAGCGGTTAGGAAGGGGAAGGTGGGTGGGAATGGCATTTTGGGCGATGGGATTGGGTTGAGCAATGGATTGGTGGGTGGGAATGGATTACTGCGTAAGGATGGAAGTAGGGGGATGAGTCAAGCGCAAGGGATGAGGCAAGGGCAGGGGTTGAGGCATAAGAGGAGGCAGACTATGTATAGTAAGGGGAATATTGGGAGTTTCTAGAAGGACGTGTGTGCGCGTGTGTGTGCGTTTTGCATATATGTTGATCTTGTACGGCGGGATTAGAAAGGTGCAGCAATCACTTTGACTGCCGCGGTATGGGCATAGACTAGAGTTGTGTAATATATAGATGTTACAAGATGAACAGGTGTACCGTATACAGTAGACAACCTTACCAGATACAGAATCAACAGGCTCTATCTTGCAGCTTACATTAGCTCCTAGTAAGAGAAGCTATAAAGATTGATAGCATTGCAGACTTCAAGGTTTTTCATCTATATCTACATGCCTCTTGATACGCTTTGTTGTAGCATGAATAAGCACACTGCTTTGAAACGATCTCCATTTTAGCTCTTTGACGTAGTGGCACAGAAAATGGCCTCTACTATCTCTCCCAATCTTTTATGAGCGAAGGTTTCCGTTGGCATCACGGTATGGGCAGCCCGAGTCCTTATCACACCTATTCTTTCCCTTGGGGCAAGGCTGTCCATTTCCAGTCTTGATATCGCAGCAGTCCGCGCTCTGTCGTATCTAACATCAGCCAAGTCCTTCTATCCTGTCAAGGAAGGGGTTGAGAGGGTAGAAGAGAAAGAAGAGGTTCCAAGTCGGACTTACACATTTCTCAGTGGGAATACCCATGTTGATACAGAAGTTTCCGGATTCTGCGTTGCCAACTTGAGTGCATGCTATGCCGCCTCGTTGCCTTAGACAGGCGTCTGCGCCTTGGTCGCCACCCCAGCAGCAGTCTTTGTCGCCGGTAGTACCAAAGCCGCTCTCAATGTAGCACTAGAAGAAGGAGGATGTTAGTAGTGTATTTCTCCTCTCCCTCATGGACATCGCGAGGTTGTGTGCGAGAGGTCGGGGGCACATACTTCAGCTTGGACGCTCACACCTAGAGCTAGAAGGAGGATGGGGGTGGTGAATTTCATCTTGTTGATGCGAAGATGGTAGATTGGTGTTCAGAGTGGATGGCTTTGATAGTGCTTGAATTCGAGGTTGTGGTGAGGTCGAAAGTGGTGGACACCATCTTGTCTTTAATAGTAAACACTTCAGATTTGGGTCCGCCCACGCCTTTATTCATGCGCTATAGCAAGACTATCGTTGTTCCAGCCCCAAATACTACGGCGATGAGGAGCAATAGAGAAGGTCCGACTAGGGCTGCACATCATTGTTCAGTCTTTGCTCACGTCACCTTTTAGCGTCACAACATGGGTATCTTACGTTGCAACGGTTGCGGCAACAAAAGATCGGGTGCCTAGGGCAGTCGTGTGTATGCTAGCAGGAGTTTCATTCGGCACTTTGCCTTGTCTTGATTCACCCAATGTCGCTTTGAGTATCATCTTCCTGTCGTTCAGTGCAATTTTCTTACATTGGTCACTTTCATATCATCTCAAGAAGTACTCAGGTTCTTATTGTTCGATTGGCAGCAAATCATGCATCCGGCTCAGGCTGTCCTGACTTCTTAGGTTTATCATTGTTCCAGACGTGTTTCCGCTAGGCATCCTTTCTTGTTCGGTGTCAACGTGGTACATCCTCATCTATGCTCCCTGTTGAAAGCTCTTGGTATGCGGTATGGATTACTATGCATCCTGTAGGGTTCTTGGGGGGTTGATTTTGATGTTCGCAGATCAACCACATTAGTCTCGGAACTACATAAGCGCCATGGCTTCTATCCCTAAGAGGCAACCTAATTCGAGGCTAGCCGGAACGTGGCGCAAGCAAGATGGGCTAACTAAGGCTGGAACATGGATGTTGACAGAATCGGGATGTGAAGAGGTATCCCACAGACACCCCATCCTTGCGGGCCGTTGAACGGGGCCATAAGCCTCATGCACTAGCGTTGAGCCTCACGCGCTAGGTCTAAAACCGCCTTGTTCCTGATCTCTAGCTAATAGTTCTTCCAAGGTTGTGCCGAAAATTACTCAAGTGGGAGTAGTGCGTCCCAATTACACCGAAAGGTGGCACTTACGCAAGCTCAATCGCGACCGGGAACTACCCGGGTATCTAACCAAGTGTGAAGCTGACCTCGAATCGAACTAAAAGTGAAGCAGACCTCGAATCGAATGAAAAGTGAAGCCGACACCAAGAAATCTCCATGAGATCGTCTTTCTTGCGTACGAAGCGCAGGCGGTGAAAGTAATCATCCAAACCAGCACAACCCCTTATCCATAGCACCTCGTTAGGTCAATCGTCTTTGGTCAATTGACGATACTTATAAGAGCGCTGGCCGACTTCTTCATCTGCAACAACCAGCCTCTTGTACCGATCTTGTTCTCTAAACGACTCTCCATTCCTTCGCAAAACCTCTCCTATCCTCCGACCTTTACAATGCAACTTACCTTCCTCCTCAGCGTGCTCGCAGCCACTGTAGCTGTCCAAGCTTCGGATGTCTACAACCAGGTAACACACGTGCTGTATATAAGACCTGACCAAAAATGATTAACATGCTCTCTCCAGTGCGTACCAGACAAAGATTGCTGCTTTTCTACCAAGGGGGCTTGTCAGCGACAGGCCAGCGTTTGGATAGAGAAATACTTCCAATGCGGACAAGTCAAGAAATGTCCCGACTATGGAGTTTCTCTACAAGACTGCGTAAGTGTTTTTCTGCTCTTTTGTTTGATTTGTTTGCGTGCTGACGTCTTTTCCTTCAGAATGCGGACTGCTGTAGCATATCTACGAAAGGAGGTCGCGGTTGCCCTGGTAAATAAATGGGATCGATTGTCACAATACCGAAGTGCGTCGCATTTGAATCTCTCCCCTGCGTCTTGCTGCTCCGTCTGTTACCCTGTTGTTTGGACACCGCCTGATATCGCAGTCATGAACGTGGCTACTCGAGCAATTGGAACTCCTTGATGAATCCCTCTGTTTCATCATTCTGATGGTCTGTAACAATCTGCTTGGAGATTGACGCTGGAGTATATCTCTTGTGTCTTTCAGGAGATTTCCTTTCTGACTTGCCACCTATGAAGAAGGCTTGGAGCTACAAGGGCACATGTCATGTTGTTGTCGGTTTGAAGGGCGGCGTCGGCACATACACGGCGGATTAGCATTTGATGATATCTTGCTGTAGATCGTACAAAGAATATTAGTACTGTTTTTGTCATCTTCTTCCCTTCAACTCACTCGAATGACAGTGGTAATCCAAAGTACTTCCAGTATGTCTATCGTTCACCAGTGAAAGCCATTACGGAAGAGCCCTTTGTGTATTGGGGTTCGTTCCAGTCATTCTCCAGCGAACATTGTGACACATGAGGGTGACACAGCATTTTGAGCTCAGGAGCGCTAATCTCGTATTGTTCAACTATGCTATCGTTAATATCGTCATAGTTGACTGTGCGATTTATCGGTTCGAGCGTCCATTAGATATGCAAACCGTTTGAAGTACTTATTAGGTGCTTTCGCGCTTGGGAATCTGTCGAGGATCCGGCCTGATGACCAGAATGATGAGTAGGGGTCTCTCTTAGCCTTACCGCTCGTTTAGCACCTGGTATGTCGATCAAGAATGAACGAACGTGTGATGTCGTTCTCCCTTTTTACTTGTTGATATAGTCGTGATCGCTATTGAGGTTGTGCATTGCTGTGCGGCGTGATCGTGATAGCTTAAGTGTCCCTGCCTAGCTGATAAGCGATGGTGTGATCATGTGGCATCTCCGGTCCTGTCGCTTGGCTAGGGGCGCACTTGGCCCCCTCTCCGCCCGCCTCAGAACTGGGTATCGTACGATCAAACCCCCAATAACTCTCGATGAACACTCGAACGTGCTTTTGCCACGCTGATCAACCTTGCTGTGGACTGTCGATCAGACTTCGTACTGTCGCATTCAGTGCCGTATTTCCGTATCGCAGTGCGATGACACCAGGCACTTTTCCTTGGAGCTTCATGATAAGTCTCATCACGTTCGTAGGGCTGCTTACGGTGATGACCAATTTTGCCGTTACATTTCCGGCCCAGACAACCGCGAATCGTGCTAAGCTTGCGCAGCCACGCCAAGCGTGTCAGGCTGAACCTCTCCATCAGCGCAAAATCTACGGATGTTCTTCACAACGCCTGCTCCTTGATCGCAGAACAAGTGACGTATGATATTGGACCCCATCGCAGCATCGCTCCCTCACAAGCCCATGCCCTGTGCATCACTCACTCGGAACACCATGGAAGGAGTACCGTCAGCTACGAAGTTCAAACACGAACCCCTCCCGGATTCGAATACACACATACGACTGCTAGGAATCCAGGGCATCGATGCATATGATCATGTAGTTTGTCTTCTTACCGCCTGGCCAGTTGAACAAGCTCCAGATTACTATGCTTTGTCGTACGTCTCTCATACGCATACACAGCACGCGCAGCATACTGACCGATCGTCTGCGGTATCAGATACACCTGGGGCTCACCTAATTCAAGTCATGAAATTATTATCAATGGATGTATCTTCATGGCAGGTCGAAATTGCGTCTATGCGCTCAGACAGGCGCTTTCAACGAAAGCGAGCAGGTATTTCTGGATGGACGCTCTCTGCATCGACCAAAGCACCACACAGGAAAAGAGTCACCAAGTGGGTATGATGGCACAGATATACGCAAGATCGCGACATGTATTGGCGTGCGTTGGGCCTCGCATCGACGTCATCGAGTATTGCAGGCCCTACAAGGCAGACGGCACGTATCAATGGGCTTCCAAGGAAGAAGACGCGTACTTGACGCACAGGGACGATAACACGTTGTTGTTTCGATTCATCGATAGGCACAGATCACTTTTGGCCAGCATACACCGGCTCACCCTCAGGTCTGGCTTTGAGCAGACTCGCAACTGGGTAGAACCTAATCCTATCCCGAAAAGCTCTTGGATCGCGCTGCGATGCTTATGTGCGTTCAGTCCTCGTCTAAGACAAACAGTTGCAACCAAGTTCTTCACCTTCATGAAACGCCCATATTTTTCTCGAGTTTGGGTCTTGCAGGAGCTTCATTTGGCCCCAAACATCTCGCTTTGTTGTGGCACGGACGTGCGATCGTTTGACTATCTGCTGGCCGTCAGCATGCTGGTAGACTTCTGGATCAATATCTCTAATTACAAAAAGTCTTTGACCTTCACTGTCTCGCTCATGGCAAGATTGTTTTCAAGGCAGCAATGGTTCTTGCGCCGACAGGAATCTTGCGCGACGGAGATATTTGAGGAAAAGTTCCGCGCAATCCAGAACCAACGCGGATGTCTATCCCTCGCTTCTGGTACTGGAGGACGCCGCCGATTGGCAGTGATCTTAGAGGTCATGCATAGTTTTGGATGCACTGACGTACGCGACAGACTATTCGGCGTCTTGGCTCTGGTAGACTGGGGTCCTGGCAAGGCTGTTGTACCAGACTACGAAAAGGACGGCTACCAGCTTGCTGTTGAAGTACTTCAACTATATCTCGAAAACTCCGAAACCAAACCTGTCTCTGGAATGGCTATCGAGTGGCCTCGCCGACTATGGAAAACCTTTGGAGTTGAGATCCAAGGGCAGGCAATACGAAACGCGAAAGTGAAGAGATACAATGGCTATACGATACCGCACTATCAGTCGCCATTATATTTCGAATTCGATCCTCCCCATATTAGGAAACCATTTCGCGGTGTCAATGGTACTACAGTGGACCCTGGCGATGAATCAGGGCATTCGAGAGATATCTGGTATGGGGTCAGGCTGCTTGAGAACCCGGATCTCCGCAAAAGTGCCTTGGGTTCAAGCGACCTAGCGCCGCGTTATCTTTGGTGCGAGGAGCATGATTCAAGATTCTCGTCCAGGGTCACGTCTCCTCTTGTAAAGATTTTCGATCAAGAGAAGCGATCATTCGCATGGGCACCAGCAGACACGAAACCGAATGACTGGCTACTGTTTAGTGCAGCAAGTACATGGTACAATCGAACGCCTGCGATGGTCGTAGTTAGAGACGGCGATCCAGATCTTGGTACGTTTCTTATCATCGGTCAAGCGTCGAGGAATCCTGGATACCCGTATGGATATCAATACGAGAAATCTATCTTGGCATCCCTCGAGTGGCGACACTTTGAATCCAACTGGCACGCGGAAGACTTGTTTTTCTTCGACTGGAATCACAGAAACCGTTCAGTTGCTTTAGTTGCCAACAGGCCAACGATGGTGGAGACGTCGAAATGGCTAAAGATGGAGGTTTGTGCCTACAAAGGCTCATCATTCTTCAAAGGCCCACGCACCCCAACATCGGATCATCAGAAGCATGCGGCAAGGGTGGTCAGTCAGTGGACAGGAAGGCACACGGCAAGACAGTATGGCAATGCTGCACCGCTACCCGCGCGGTTTCTCACGCTCATGCGATAATGGTATGAGTCGGTTTCTTATCTCGTCACGTCAAATGATGGACTGGCAAGCCCCACTGCTCGATCAACGCTACCATCTCCAACCACAGGCTGTAGAACAACACACGGCAACTCGTTCCACTACTTTTCACTACTGGCGACCACAATTCTGGGTAACGTACTGACTGCATACGAAACAACGTCGTCGATTGGATTGTGCCAAAAGCATGTACCGCAAAGATTATAAGAGTCAACTATCGACTACCACTTCCTCACCAGCAACCCACTGCTCTTTCATCATCACCCATCTCTTGATTCTCTCACCACGTCTGTTTCGTTTCCGTGGGTGATCGCTCTTGGCAAAAATTGCTTGATATCAGTGGGCTTCAAGGAGTTTTAGGATGGGACTTGCCCCTATGGCAGCCGAGGTGACGACAGGCAAGATAAGTTCAAGATACAAGTCTAACTTGTGCAACTACCAAACGAACTTTGGCAGCCCTTTGAAGCGGCGCAGTAATCTGCGGTGCCACCACAGTTACCGTACTTACTGCAGCATAGGCCAGTCTTGCAAATGTAGCCAGCATTGTTGCCTTTTCCAACGTCCCCACATGTGCCATCTGGAGAGACGCTCCCCCTTACAGAAGCGGTATCGCATTTTCCAAAAGCGCTTTGGCAGACAGTGGCAGCACAGTAGTCTGACGTTGTACCACAGTTGCCGTACTTGCTACAACACGAACCAGTCTTGCAGATATAGCCTTTGTTCTTCCCACTTCCCACATTCCCGCAGGTGTTGTCAGGCGTGATGCTCCCTGGTCCGAGAGGCGTCGCAGCCGTATTGGGTGAGGTAGCCGTTGCAGTGTTGTTGGAAAAGACAAAACTTGATGAAGGCACATTGGTAGCAGCAGGGGATGAAGGTACGTTGGTAGCAGGAGGGCCGGACGTCATGCTGGCCTCGTCGCGGTAGGAAGATGAAGATATCGGGGGGTTGCACAACCCAAAAGCTGGCTGACAGACGTTCGCAGCGCAGTAGTCGCTGGTGCTTCCGCAGCTTCCATATTTACTGCAGCACCGGCCGCCATTCGGAGGGCAAGTCCAGCCCATATTGTTGCCAGCGTTGATGTTGCCGCACCTTCCATTGAGGGAGTAAACTACGGTCGGGCCAGCATCAGCGCTAGACATCTGTATCTTTGTTAGTATTCTGCTCAATAGTACTGGAAATCTGAATTACGCACCGTATTGGTGGATTTTGGTTGGCGAACCGAGCGGTACCACTGTGAGGTCGATGATTCACCTAGACATTCTGCAACAGTCACAGTCTTGATGCCTCTGCTTTGCACTACCGAGATCATGTAGTTGATGAGCTCGTCATGTGTCCAGACTTCTTGATCGTGAGCTTCGACGATGGTGTAGCCTTGGTCAAGACCATCGATGAAGAGCTGCTTTGCTGTATTGATCCCGGTTTCCGATTGGTACTCCCAATCTTTAGTATTTAGGTCACCAATGATAACGTGGTACTCAAGGTCTTTGAGAACACTAAGGGCGTTGGCGTTGAGTGACAGGAATGGTGGTCGCATGTAGTATGGAAAATATCCTAGGATGTTCATCATAGCTTCCTCGAGTAACGTCATTTCTTGTCGTACTCCGTCGGCGGTCAAAGTTGCAAGGTCCTTATGGCTCCAAGTATGCGAGCCAATTTGATGCCCCATGCTAACCATTCTCTGTAGAGTTGAGTTATAGTCGTAGATGTTGCCCTTGTTAGCTCCGTTGATGAACCAAGTCGCCTTGAAACCAGCGGCTCCCATCCTAGATGTCGTCTTAGTAAGCTCATTGATCGCCAAGACCTAGCCACAGATCGCATACCTGTTGAGGATATCCTCGGAATAGATCCATGGCCCGTCATCGAAACCCGGAGCAATAACCCCAGGCGTAGTACACGAATAGATCTGCAACCCGAACGGAACGGCGGAAGCGAGGGAGACTAATGCGGCGAGAGCACTAACTGCTCCCGTTACCCTACCAAATCCCTGGCTCATTTCGAAGTTCAAGTATAGTTCGGCAGGTAACAGATAGTGGGGTATTGAAGTTTGGACCGAGTGACAGCTAACTGACCGGTGTTTGGAGGCTGAAGTTTACCAATGCAAAGGTCATGCAGATCTGGACTGACAGCGCAATTTAACTGATCCCAGACCATTGTATTTAGTGTAGAATCGGTGCAGCCGAAAGGCCACCAAGTTCAGCCGCAGTCGAGACTCTTCGTAACGAAAGCCATCTCGTACTGCTTCGAGCCACTCGTCGTTGCGAGTCCATGACAGCTCAGCAACATGGCTGGCTGGATGCTACTAATGTGGATGAATTGGCGCCGCAAACTTTGAACCCTAGGCTGTAGAGGGCAAGCGTACAGGTTGCAAGAGTCTGGATTCATGCTGGTTCTGGCGGGAAACACTAATTCCGCATCTCCCCGCGTTCAGCTGACCACTAAATGGGGTAGAACTAGAACAAATCTGGCGCTCGCTGCAGATGCTCTGCTAGATGGTACCAAGGCATATCTCAGCTCGATCTCAGCAGACTTAGTAGCGTGTTCGCCACGAATTTCACTCAAATCACACGCAGTCTCTGGATTGGAGAGCACGCGGCATGACAGACACCCATGATCTGCCACTCTGATGGAAACGAGCAGCTGGAAGTATAAGTATAATACCGCAACTAAAGAGGTACAATCTATCAGAATTCGCTACGGAAAAAGCTCTATCGAAAACAACAGTTGCAACATCATCGTCCCATTCCAATCGTGGCCTCCTCATCGTTGACAGTTACCGTGTGAGGGGCCTTTTCATCAACAGCGTCGTTACTTGAAGCTTCCTTACCTGAGGCGTCGGTATCTTCCGAGATCACCTGCCGGGTTTTGCCCCAGGAGAAAGCGTCCAGGTGCCACATAGTGTAGAAAAGAACAAGGATAGTAAGGAACGGTCCAGTAAAGAAGTAGATGACCAGGCCGACCAGGAACTGGCACTTCGCCTTGCGGCCCTTTGGCATCCAGAAGACGAGGGTAAGCATGTACATGTATGGCACAATCACACCTCCCAAGAAGGCGACAGTAATATACCAGGGTACACTCCGGGCAGCGTGGATAAGTCCAGCGATCGAACCCATGATGAAGATGTTGCAGAACCACGTCTGACAGTTTGAGAAGGCGCGTAACCGTTCGAACCACTGAGTTCCTTTGGCGAAGACAAGGCGGAAATCGTTGACTGTCGCACCCATCGACCAACGTTTGCGTTGCGACATGAAGACCGAGAGCGAAGTCGGGACATCAGTCCATGCGACAGATTTGATCGATTGTCGGGTTTGAACATGTGGTGATGCAGTGAGAACATGGCAAACGTGGTTCCGGTCTTCGCTGTACGCACCACGAAGGTGCTTAAGCATGCCATCCGTCGGGCTCGGACAGTAGCCGAACAACGTTCGCAAAATGTGATCACCGTTGTTCTCTTCGCACACCTTCAGAATCTGGCAACATCCGGGAAGACAGGAGACCTTGTGGGTGACAGTAGACTGGTGTAGACGAGGCAAGCCTTGACTAATGGTGTAAGACGCATTCTGCATCAGGCGCCACATGTTCCACGGTCCGTCCTTGAAGTCTACCCAGACAACACCGCAAACGCCAAAGCACTTGGGGTACCGCGATTCAGAGATGAGGTAGTAGATGCACCATGGATCAAAGACGGTGTCTGCATCCATGCCGACAATCTGGTCAAAGTTGTTGATGCCACAGTCGTCGAGGACGAACGAGGTCATCTCCCCAAACAGCCTATTCGACATGATCGTTGTTGGTCTCTCGTGTCGCTGGTTGAACTTGTATGCTACGTGACAGATTAGTTGTGCGATCTAGAAAGAGGTTAGTTGCATTACCCACCGAACGAGCGGAGAAGGATAAGGCCATCGCGCTTTCCCTTGTTCGTCATCTTGACGATGCATAGGTAGTTGAGACCTCTGTATTGTCCCTTCTGCATGATGATGTCCATAGGCTCCTTGTCCCAGGCCATGTATGCATCCTTCATGTGTATGCGCGATGTCTTTTCCGTCAAGATCGTGTCGAGAAGACATTCGCCAGTGGTCTGCGTCATGCCTGGACCGCGAGCGCGACCATCACAGATGATGAAGACACACTGCTTGTGGTCCTCGATGCCTTTCTGCTCAACGAGTGAATCAAGAGATTTGCGAAGCTCCTCTTCGTTCTCGTTGTAGCATGGTATGATGAGCATGAGTGACTCGGGTGTCTCCGGCGCGGGGTTTTTCTTCTCGGGGCGGAAGAATCGGAAGGCTAGCCATAGGAGGAGGGTGATGACAACCGTGAAGTTG
Source organism: Alternaria postmessia (assembly GCF_024291825.1). Taxonomy (NCBI): domain Eukaryota; kingdom Fungi; phylum Ascomycota; class Dothideomycetes; order Pleosporales; family Pleosporaceae; genus Alternaria; species Alternaria postmessia. The sequence goes on along the minus strand of NW_026260237.1, from coordinate 11,958 downwards.
ATGAACACACCGTACGTGATGAAGGGAAGGAAGACGTAATGATAGCCTTTGAACCACCAGGAGCCAAAGAGCAGGAAACCGCTAAAACGGGTTAGCAGGGTAGGCGAATGATCTCTCAAAAAGAACTTACTTCAAACCAAAGATGCAGCATTGGAAAGCGAGCTTCCGAAGCTTCATGAGTCTTTGGGCTCGTCGGACCTTCATGCCGTCCGGGTCTGAAAAGTCTGGCTTCTCGTCGACCATGTTGTTGAGTTCACCCAACTGTTTGACTCTCTCCTCACCACGTTTGGTGCAAGTATCCCACATGATACGATCACACTTCTCGTTGGTGAAGACCTCATTGCTGGGTGTGCCGGGGAGCGTAGTCCCTAAAGAGAGGGAGCTTTGGCGGTTGATGTTTCGGGAAGTGTTGTATTTCTCTGAAGCAGTGTCCCACTCATGCAGGACGTTGCTTAGATCTGGTCTCAGAAAGACATTCTCGGGTTCGGAAGGAAGGCTTGAAGCGAGAGGACGAGCTGACTCATTGGAAGACATCGTAGAACTTTTGGTACCTTCGAAATGAGGCAAAGACAAAGAGATGCTGTACAAGCAACATTGAAGGAATCCATCACTGATGTATCAATGCCATCGCTTCGTAGATCTGCAAAGAGTATAGACACATTGCAAGCTCCAAGAACTCCATGGCATTGGCACCAGTGACCTAGACCTCGTGGAAGCCATGCAAATCTACACCGGAGATCGGGATGCACCGTTCAGCAGCCACAATTCTCCGGCGTCTTTGGAACATGCTTGTTGGATCGCAACACGTCGTTGCGGCTGAGAGCCTGGAATCAGTGGATTCAGCTGGACATTTCGGCGCCGCCGCAGCTTTGTGGGGTGAATTGAGTTAAGCGGTTGTGTTTGAAGAGAATGGTGATGGCCTCGGGAGACTGGGCTTCGGCGAGGCGGTAGTGTACTAGGCCTCGGCAGTCACGCAATAAGCGTGACAAGGCTGGAGCAGGGTCTCCCACACCACAATTGCCAAAAGGTACTGCCGTTAGTGTCACCTTGCCCATACTAGCCAGAAGTTCGTCGATCTTGGCAATACTTGGCTTTCCCTCTCAAGCCTCGGAGAAGTCTCCGCAATGCTTGGCCTTCCACTTTAAGCTTCGGCGAAGCTTCCCCAGCCTGACGCTAAGCTTGCTTGGACAGAACAACAGCACTAGAAGCTACCCACTCACCGCACCCACAAAAGATCCCGCTGGATTCTGGGGTAGCGAAGCGGGTTAGCAGGTGGTGGGCCTAGGCTTGATGCTTGCTTCAACAGTGACATATCCTAACACATCCGCATTTCGCCCCCACACTGATCAAGAACACCATCACGCAAGAATTTGCGCTTCAGGTCTATTTCGCTAAGCGACAGCAGATCTTCGTAAGTCATGACCCATGTCTGTGATTGATCTCTCCATGATCTTTGGGAATACACGGCTCCTGAGCTCAGCACTGTTGCTAGTCGGAAGGTAATGTCTCTTCTATCTCTTAGGTAACGACTTGCAGATCACTGAACCTTCTTGGAATAGGTTGCTTCAAAATGGCCTGCGTCTTGCAGTGCGGAGGTCCGCGGGCTAGATATCTTGGCAGGGACACACGATCGCGGGCGCGAGCGACCTTACCAATGACTGCGCCTGAAGGCTCGCTAACCCCCGGCACACCAGAGTGCAAATTTACTGTCTAGTGCGAAACCCCAGTCGGACAAAAGTCTGATCTGGAGGCGCTTACTCTTCTCGTCCAGTCCCCGGCATGCTGGCATTCCGACCGGGGTGGAGCCATCCAAGGTAGGGCTGATCTGCGCAGATCAGCCCTGCGCAGGGCTGAACGAGTCAAGGCTGAAGTCCAGAGCTAAACAAGACAAGGCTGGTATGATGCGTCTAGAATATGGAGAACAAAATCTAGTTACGGCAATCTTTCTGTCTACGCTCGAATAGGCCAAATCGTACCCATCTTACATTCCAGCTTTGCAATGGGGGATTTTCAATTGTGAGAGAATCTCTTTGATCATTTCATGCGCGTTCGTTGTGTGTGATGGTGGTAAGCTTCGTCACCATCAAGAATCTCCGCTTCAGTCAAGGCGTGAACAAAGATCAACTGTGCAGAGCAGGGCTCCGATGGTCGGGACATCGCGATAGACTCACACTGCCTCGGCTACAGAACACTACACGGACGCTTGTTTCGCGCTACGCAAACATCTCGTTAGGCGCGATGTCGTGATTTCTTGGTGTTTAGAAATTCCACTCCGCGGCTACGGAACGTCCCCTGTACCTTTGTGCATACGCTCACACGTGTTTCAGTTAGCAGCACCCAGCCGTCTGGACCTCATGCTATCGTGCACATACTCGCACCCCTTTTGGTTAGAAACACCCAACCGTCTGGACTCCATACCACTTGTCAACATCCCGGTCAGTAAGGGCCCGGCTTGTAGGGTAAACCATTGTGGCTCTCCGAAGCGAGTCGCCACCAGCTGTAACAAATCCAATAGATTTTGCATCCTTGTGGCGCCTTCGATGGAAAGCTGAGAAGTGCTTCCGTCAAGCCTGACTAGTTTCCATGTTAGGAGAGCCCGAGCAAAGGCCTGTACCTCCTGCAAGCCACAGTGCTCTAAACCTTAACGGATTTACAAGCCAACGACTTCTGCACGTGTAGGCCTCGATGGCATACTGTCGATGAGTTGAGGTCTCGCCAGACGGGATGAGAAAGTGCCACCCATCGTCGAGGCATGAGCATCTAGATCGAATCAGTGAGCACGGAGTCTGCGGAAACTTCAGCATGTCAGCCCTGGCTCGAACGTCGGTGTAGCCGTGGAGAAGAATGCTGCTATCTACATTCAGCGAAGTAGGCTTGTATGAGCAGAAGCCTTGTGGAGCGGAGAGGGAGGATAGTGTACAGTCTTTCTTCATGGTTTGAAGGCGAGATCAAAGGCTGTAGAGCCTACATGAGTATAAAGATACCACAAGTTCTATCCATAAACCAGCACCAGCCTTCGCAGTCAGCACTTCCATCTTTACACAAAGGCCTCGACCTTTTGCCTCGATCGTTTCGTCGAACTTCTATCTTCTTCCTCTCAGCATCATCCTTACACATCATAAACCATCATGACTACCATCACTTTCAACGAGGGCATGTTCAGCGACAAGTTCGTATCGCTCGACAAGAAGCCCGAGATCATCGTCACCGAATGCTCTCTGCCTCTGACTCCACCGCCAGAGGAGATCAACGAATCACCTTTCTGGACTACAGAGAACCCAATTCAAGTGGAAGAAGTACAGACACTCAACACTTCTGAACCTGAGTCCATCGTGGCCGTCATTGGTGTTGGTTATGTCGGCACCCACCTCGTCGAAGCATTCGCCAACCATTACAATGTCATTGCTTTCGATCTCAGCACCAAAAGGCTTGACGAAGTTTCGAAACAACTCACTGGCCTTCCGATTCAGTTCACGTCAAACGCTGCTGATATCAGCCAAGCTACACATGTTCTCATCTCCGTGCCAACGATCCTCACGGACGACAAGAAAGTGGACACTACATACCTGCGCAGTGCCATTGCTACTGTGGAGAAGTACGTCAAGCCTGGATCCACCATCGTTGTTGAGAGCTCTGTTGCTGTTGGTATGACACGAGAGCTCGTTGGTCCGCTCATGGCATCAAAGAACTTCAAGGTCGGCATGTCGCCTGAGCGCGTTGACCCAGGCCGCACATTTCCCGCTTTCGAGGACATCTCTAAGATTGTCTCTGGTCTTGATGCCGCATCTCTGGAGTCTATTTCCACTCTTTACGGCCGTGTCTTCAACAAGCTGCTTCCTGTCTCTTCTCCCGAAGTCGCCGAGATGACTAAGCTGTACGAGAACTGCCAACGCATGGTATGTGCGACGTATGCCAACGAGATGGCCGATGCCTGCAGCAGCATCGGCATCGACGCTTTCGAGGTCAGCAATGCCGCAGCATCCAAACCCTTTGGTTACCTACCTTTCCGCCCTGGTCCAGGTATCGGAGGCCACTGCATCCCTGTCAACCCGTACTATCTCCTCTCCAACCTTCACATGCCACTGCTCGAGCATGCGGCTACGATATCATCATCCCGACCCAGAGACGTCGCCAGGAGCTTTGTGCGATCTGTACTTCAAGAGAAGGATTACAGCGTATATCCGAGCCAACTTCGACTGCTCGTCGTCGGTGTAGGTTTCAAGCGCGGCCAGAGCGTCATGAGCAACTCTCCTGGTGCTGCCATCGCCCATACGTTGAAGAGCGAATACAACTGCCATATTGAGTTCGCGGACCCGTTGGTTTCCACAGCTCTTTACAGTGCAGTGCCGAAGATGGATACGGAGACGAACTGGACTGTCGACCATCTCAGCACCTACGACGGTATCATTGTCTCTGTCAACCAAGAGGGTCTTGATATGGATGTTCTAGCAAACTTGCCAAGTAGTGTCAAGGTACACGACTTTTCTGGCATCTTGAAGAACTCTATTAGTAGTGTCCCGTCGCTAGCTGCCAAGAAGGAGATTTGCTAGGAGATTATCGTTTCAGTAACATTTTAGGCTCTGGGTTCATTGCAAAATGGTGTTTATGGAGTTCATAGAAGAATACGAATATCTCTTGTCAACAACCGTGTTTTCGCGTTTCATACACATGACGTCGTCTCGTATCTTAGTGCTGAGGAGCGACTCATGGCGGTAGCTCGCGGGTTGATAGAACGCACTCTAGCTGCGATGCCACCCGTCTCATGCTCAAGCTCTCAAAGTGTTATCGCCATCAATATACTCAAGATGTAACCCCGCGCCCCTCTTCATATCATCGTGCAAATCCGAGATCTTCCCATCTTTCATGTTGATCTCTTTCTGGTACACAGCAACGTCAGCCTCATCGCCAAATATCGCAGCAACCTCCTCCAGCGGCAGGCCATTGGTGTTGGGGAAGAAGAACCAAATGACCAATCCACCAATCGTGCCGGGGATAATGAAAACGAGGTAGAATTTCCACCCGATGGTAATGAAGGCAGTAGGCGCGGCTTGTAGCCAGACGATGTTGGTGAAGGAGATTGTTGCAACGCCTAGCGAGATGCCCTTTGAGCGGAGGTGCGTCGGCCAAATCTCGCCGAGGTAGGAGAATTGGGTACCTGCTGGCGGTTAGAGTGAATGAGGCATGGGGTTAGAGTGTTTGTTTACCGTCGAGACATAGACCGTATGGGACTTGGAAGATGTAGAACATGGCGACGGCCGCGAGTAATGCCGGCTTGTTGTTCGAGCTACCAAATTCCGCGACTAAAGCGGCTTCCACGATCAGTGTTGCCATGCAGCCCAGAATCCCACTAGCGATATATTTGTTTCGTGGAAAAAGGTCCACGAGTGGAATTGCCATGATGTTGGTACCCAAGCTGAACGTCAGCCACGCGGCGGGGTACAAAAGCTGCTTGACCGGCGAGAAGCCTAGATTCTTGTAGAGAGTAGGTCCGTAGTCTATGAGATGTTAGAGAATCGTAATCGAGGTAAGCATAGCAACTCACTATTGATGACAAGTACGCCAGAGCACTGACAAAAGAACGTCAGGCCCAGCGTGTAGAATGCTCGTTTCCTATACGAGGGTTTGCGAAATATCGTTACCCAGCTGCTTCCCAGTGTTCTATCAATCGCGATCTGCTTGGAGATCTGGTAGAATTCTGACCGAGCATAATCGTTGTCCGGATCCGCAGGGTCTCCATGTAAGCGATCGAGAATGACACGCGCTTCATCGATGCGATCTTTCATGATCAGCCACCTGGGCGATTCAGGAATCCAGTACAGCCCGCTCAGTAAGATAAGCGGCCATGCGCATTGTAGTGCCAGCGGTGGTCGCCAGGTGTTCTCTCCGAGTTTCGTCGCGAAGAAGAAGCCAAAGCCAACCCATCCTTGTATGCAGTACCCAAGAATCAGAAAGACAGCGTGTATGTCGACAAGACCTCCCCTCATCTTGACAGGTACGACCTCGTTCATCCAAATCGGAATGGCCGCGAGGATCATGAATGCGCTGGCACCGGCAATAAAGCGGAAGAAGATGAATTCTCCGATGTTGGTGCTGCCGGCGAGAAAAGCGCCAGATAAGATAGCTAACATAGCACTCTGTATATCCATCAGCCCACGACAGGACGATGAACGTGAGGTAACTTACAATCGCAATGCCCCACTTGCGCCCATACCGGTCAGAGATGTTTGGAAGCAGCAAAGTGCCGACAACACCGCCAGCTTGGAACAGTCCGTTGGTCGTGGAGATGAGGTCGGTGCCGTTCTCTCGTGTATCAAGCTCAAAATAACTGATGAAGGATGGTTGCCCGAGTGTAGTGCCGATAATGGAAGCTGTGTAGCCATAGCTCATTGATCCAAGACCTACGAACAGGAGGATCAAGACATTGAAGGTGTTGACGCGCCCTTTCCGCTTGCCAGGCATAGCCATGTTCGACTGATGAATTTGATGACACAATCACGTGACTTGTTGGATACAGTGAACAGGATGCAGCGAGCTTCGAATATGAGGAAAACAAAGGCTTAAGTGCGTATGCCAGATCTTGGATACAGAATTTTAGGATCGCAACCAATTGCACCATAAAGGTGGTTGGTGTAGGCCTTTCATGAGCTCGCAGCTAAAATGCGCTCGGTAGCGACTCGCTTGGCACGCATCGTGCGAAGACATATTGTGCGGAGAAAGGCTGGTAGCGTTATATGTCGGGTCTGAGTAAGACCGGACTAATTAGCCTATCGAATTGGAAAGTCGAAGAGATCTCGGGTAGCTCAAAATCTTCGTCTTTCAGCGCCAGCCGCGCTGGGGACGACTCGCAGTGACGACGTCGTGAGCAGACAAAAAATAGAGGAGCATAGGTACGCAGTCTAGGCTTTTCGTACCTTTAATCTCTTTCGGATACCTGAAGTCGATCCATAACCACCCAGATGCTGAACCATCGCACGAAGGAATAGTCGGGTAGCGAGCTCGAAGCGATATTCGTTGTACTCTGATCGCATGGCAGTGTAGAATAGTTACGTTTGGCCTCCAGGTTTCAGTTTTTATGAGGCTCTGTCTGCTTCGGAACTAGCTCGTAGGGGACAATATTTAAGAAGTCTGCCGGAATACTGGAAGACGCTATCAATTGTGTGCTCTGCTGAGCAGCTGAAAAATAGCTCTACTGTCTTACACCAGTCTTATCGAGAATCAAATCTTAGGATCCGGTTAAATGGAAAGACTGTTGAGCTGCGAAGGATGTGGCTGTGTGGAGATAGCAGATGCGGAACGTTCCGATTCCGATAGGAAATTCCGAAGAACACGAAAGTCTCGGGGCCGTCACGTAAGCTAGAACCTGAGTAACACTTTGCGCGGTAACACGATCACTATTTGGAACTTTTTTAGTACATGAAAAGAAACGAACTCATTTCCTGGTCATCTAAAGGACTTCATTTTCACAATCGGGGTGTCAGATCGACGCACCGCTACTTACCTGTCTTGCGATTGTGCAGCAAGATCTGCTAGTGACCCGAAAAGCCAATAGACGAGGCCGGTAGTGCCTCGTTCACTGTATTCTGAGCCTCCTGAATCTCATGCTTGGCCATGAGAGAAAAGAAATGATAACCTCATATGTACGGTTCGCGTAACCAAGGACGACGGAACGACGGAACGACGGGATGGCCAAAGCATGTAACCTTGGGTAGTGTTGACTAAGTAGAAGAACGATCTTTTTGTTGTCAAGAATATGATTTTGAAAATATGGAATTAGTAGCTCTACTCCATCAACAGTGCGATCATTTCGTACTCCTAATTGCGTTTGTGGGATGACTTCTTTTTTGGATTGCGTTTCATTGTACTATGCTAAGATGTAGATTGGAATAGCGAGGGATCAAGCATTTGACACTCGAGTCTCACAATCGAAGATGATTTTGAAATTATTGTTCGAAGATCTTGCAGCGTGCTGAAGGGCAGTGGAAACGTCGACCGTTCACTAGAGTGCCCCCCTCCTTACAAAACGATACTTCTTAGTCTGCTCCTCCTGAATTGCATCACATCATGTGCGCGTGCAGAACATTACGTGCCAATCGTCGTTGGCAAATGTCTTTCTTGTCTTCCACCGAGGTATGTATCTGGTGAATCTATTCGAAACCATCGCCTTTCATATCATATCCTCTTTCCACCGCTCGTAAGACAGATCGAAGACTTACAGTGCGACCTTCAAACTTGCTCGCCACCAATAGTGCTCATCGGCGTGGCAGCCCTGGGTTGTCTGTCTCTCAAGTTCCCGGAATCCAAAGAAAATATACTTCGAGCACGTATTAGCGAGCCGAAAATGTAAAATAAGAAAGGCAAGGGCACGCATGCTAATGACAAAAAGGCAGGTATTGTAGAAGCCCAGTGTATGCCCAGACTCCTGTATATCTGAGTAGTGAACAAAGGAAATACAGCTCCAAAGATGGACCGCAAAACCGCATTCGCGGCGAGTACTGAGGCAGCATAAACAGTGTAGGAATCAATGAGGTAGTTGGTGATTGAGAGAATCACGAGTACAACCCCAGATTCAAGCGGTACACCAGCTGCAATACTAGCGAGCCAGTGTATGCTGGCACTATTAGTCCATGCGAACCAGAAAAGACCGATAAGTATCGCAATCGCTCCAATAATACTAGGAGGCAGGCGTGCTTCAGGTTCGGCATGTCCTGAGGCACTTTGCTCCAGAATGCTGTTATAACGTCGAATCTCGAAGATTGAGTAGATGACAGCACCCATCATTCCGACTGCCAGGCTGATGAACGCAAGTCCGCCGATGCTGTTCGACCACCCACGAGCTTCCCGGTAAACGATGGGGAAGGCTGGAAAGAGCATGTAAAGTATTCCATACAGGATCTGGGATAATTTCAGTTGCTGTCCATCGCCTCAAAGCGATAATGACTTACTGCGACATAGATGGAAAGCAGAAGCACGATCGGCTCCCGAAACAGTAAAGTCCACGGCCTGGGCAGGGCCTTTTGAAATGCTTCTTTAGCACTTGTTTTTCCGCGCCGAACATCCATATCGCTTTTGTAGTGTTTCGTTGTCAATTTCGAAAGATGAGCAGCTCTTCGACGGAGGAGGACTGGGGCATAGGTCTCGGGAATCAAGATGACCCCTATCAATCAGACGGCACCGACGAATATCGCCATCGCACCCTGAACCCAGCGCCAGCCTAGATTCTGATCAACAAAGCCACTAACTGTAAGGTTTTAGAATTAGCAGTGCTTGTTGGAACGCTCTCATATAAACGTTAGGGTTGGATACGTACCGGTTGGGCCAATAACTGGGCCGAGGAACGGAGCAGCCGCAAAGATGGTCAGTGCCAACCCTCGCTCTCCAGCTTCGAACATGTCTGCAATAGGTCCATCAGCATTAGTCTGATACGAAGAGCCAAACGCGCCAGCGAGGAAACGGAAGATGATGAGACTTTGTACGCTGGGCGCAACGACGGTAGCGACACTGAATATATTAACCACGGCGTAGGTAAAGGAAAACACATATTTCCGGCCGTAAAGCTCTGACCGAACATCAGTACAGAAGTTGACAGCTGCAAAAGAGTACCTACCGCTCAAGGGACCTCAAAGTAGAGGTCCAATGGCAAGCCCCAGAACGACAACATGCTGTGATGCGTCAAAGGGAGGTGAAGCCCCACTTGCGAATGGATGTGAACTCCAACGGATTGACAGGATCGCGTAACATCCAATCGACGATGAACGGGTCACTTTCGATCCCAGAACCTTTGTATTCGACATTTGTAAGGAAATCATAAGCCAGGTCCTTATTCAACAGCTGGTCAACCCGTCGGAATAAGGCTCTTGTGTTGTAACCTGCCATTGGTTTTTGCAATGATAGCTGATCGAACGTCAGGTCAATCGTTCATAGAAAGTCATAACGCTGTACACTATTAGGGAGAGCGTCTCCGTACGCTGAACATACCTCTGCGTGTATCGAACAAGTGTGATGATGGGACGCGATTTAGGCTAGGCAACGTGCGAACTTTGCAGAGTGTATCTGTGAGAGCGATGCATATAATGAAGGTTTATAAGGGCTTTTGCCCATGGGAATCAGTCAAAACGTTTCTCAACTAATCCTTGCCGCAGAAAGCATTATTTGGCAGAGTGTGAGGCGTAACTGTAGGCAATAGTGCTTGCTTCACGTTACTAAAGATAGCGGGAGATAGCTCGTGTATTCAGACTACAGGTGTAGGTTGTAAAGAGAATAATCCTTACCTCGCTCTGTAGAGCGAGGCGCGCCTTATAAGCAGGTTTAGCGCGTACTCTGTTCCTTTGAGGGACGTGTGCCTCAAGTCCTTGTTACACAGAGTGCAGAGACGCTAGGGGCACCGACTGCAATGTCCCGCCAAGGTGTAAGGGATTAGGACGATCAAAGACGTTTTTCATCATGTTCGCCTTTTAGATGAGCTTAGGTCCGATTCCACCACTCTTCGAGGCATTCTGTAGCCCTCATATGACTCGGAGGCGGCACGCGCGAACTTAATTTCATTGCTGATACGCGTGCCGGCTTACTATGTCAATTCTCCACGTACTGCGTCTGTTGTTGCTGAGTAAAATCGCGAACTTTCAATTGAGCCGCCCCCTTGAAACGTAGGGAATAGACCTTCGTGGATGTCGGTCCTTTCCTCTTTGGTATCCCATAGCCGCTCCGCTGGTGCCGCTAAAGACGGCCCTTTGCTTGTCCATGCATGATGATGCGTAATGATGCAGATGATTACACGATGCCCGAGTCGGTTTCTATATGAACTGAATGCTTTCCTTTGAGCTATCCACATCTCAGCTCCGTTCCCCGTCGTTCAAAATTCATTTTCAGACACTTCGAACAATGGCTTTCAATCAACCAATTCCTTCTATTTCTCAATCTGACGCTACTGTAACGGTTCGAATCATTGATACTGGTTCAAGAGCTAGTATTTCTGCTTCTGAATTCTTCGAGCCTACCATACCTGGCCATGAAGTTCTCGCCAATTCACCTGCCTATCCTTTTCTCATCGAACACGGTTCAGGCCGCAAAGTCATATTTGACCTTGGTATCCGCAAGGACTGGCGCAACCTTTCTCCAGCGCTGCTCAAGATGTTCAAGCCTGCAGGCGTAGAGGTTCATGGAGATAAGGACGTCGTCGATGTTCTGGAGGAGGGTGGCGTAAAGAAAGAGGATATTAATGCTGTGATATGGAGGTAAGTTTCCCCCATTCCCACGATAAGATCCTTATCTAATCATCTTAAATTGTCGTCATTGGCACTTTGATCACGTGGGTGATACCTCACGTTCTGCTCCTGATACAGAGCTTATTGTTGGGCCCGGCTTTTCCAATGCTCCCATTCCTGGCTACCCGGCAAACCAAAACAGCCCGATTCTGGAAACAGATTACAAGTTAGTTTCCCTACAACAATGGAAACACATGACTGATTGCTCTGTACAGGGATCGCCCACTCCGTGGGATCGACTTCGCCACGGATGGGGTTTTGAAGCTTGGGCGCTTTGATGCCTTAGACTATTTCGAGGATGGCAGTCTCTACCTGCTCAATGCGCCAGGGGTACGATATCCTGTCTCTCAACCACGACGTTTTCGTGTCGTCCTGCGTTCCGTTAGCAATGAGACTAACGTTCTGTCGACAGCACACTATAGGACACATCTGCGCACTGGCTCGCACCACACCAACGACCTTCATTTTTATGGGAGGCGACGTCTGTCACCATTGCGGCGAGTTTCGCCCAACCGAATACTTACCTATCCCGACAACCTTATCTCCATCCCCCATCACAAACCCTCCGTTTTGTTACAAGCAACAAAAGGAACTCCACCCTTGATGAAGGAGTCGGGGCTGAACGCCAACCGACGACCACGTCAGAAGGTAACGATCACCGCGGGGCGATGATCACGTGACTGGCCTCACGCCAAGG
>NW_026260236.1:0-37358 GCF_024291825.1 Alternaria postmessia | reverse complement strand
CAGTTTAAGAGCTCTAAACTGAACTGACTGATAAGACGAGAGCTCTAAACTGACACTGAACTGACTGCCAAGCAATCAGTCAGTCAGTCAGTCTCATCAGTTTGGATTGATTGTTAGCAACTCTGCAACCTCCTACTGCCCTTCTAGGCCTGCTCTGAGTACATAAGGCTGGCCGTCAGCCTTATATATTGACTTGCCCCTCCGCGCTAGAAATCACAGTACAGCTACTTAGGGCGAGCGCCTTCTCGTTCGTTATCATTCCCGCAGCCGTAATTGTTTGTCGATTGGTGTATAATTGAGCTAGCGCACCTCCTACAACATTTGGTATGCCGTTCATCATTTGGTCGCAACAAGAGCTGTCATTCAAAGTAGCTCTGAGTGCGATTTGTGTACCAAGTTGTGGTAAGCTTTCTGAGACGTGCTCTTGTTGTGCATAAGGCAGATATGCTAGCGCGGGTTCCCCGCGTTTTCTCGAACCTACCTAAGCAGCCACGTAGCCTTCATCGATTCTCGCGCGTGCACTGCCACCATATATCCCATGCCAGCAAGCGTTACAGATCTCCGTTGGCTCACTATCAGAATCTTGGGCGTCAAACTAGGAACTACCCTGGTCACCAGGCTGTATAGCTCACCAGTCTAGCCATGCATCTCACTTCTCGATGGCCCTGCAATTGCCCCGCGACAGCTCAGGCGCCTTTTTCAATTTTCAGGCCGGATATAATTGAGCGAAAGCGGGATGGCTCCCTATATCATTGGCTTTTGGCGCAGCCTCACGTTCTGTAGACTTACCTGCAGCGCCTTTCTCCGCTCACGATGTGGGCAACATACTGCGCCTTTGGCTCCGTGCTGTCACCACAGATGCATAAAAGAAGCGTGAGCTGGCCACATGTGTCTACACCAGGACAAGCGAAGACGCTGATATCTATCTTCGCCGGTAAAGAAAGGTCAAAACCATAACGCCTCCGCTCGTCCCAGGAAGAGCTTGATATCGAACCACATGACTTCGAGCTACAGCGAGTACGTAGATGCGCAGATACCGAGCCATCCCTGTCTCAAGGGATTGGCCGATTTTCTTCATGGTTATGGGAAAACACAAGTTCATCCGACCAAATTTTCCAGCATCGACTTCGCACAGGGCAACAGTCAAAATCCACAATCGTGGGAAATCCGCGCAAGAGATGCTCTTTTCACCACTGCATCCTTTGGAGTCTCGGTGGCTTCAGAGCCATCGGAAGAACAAAAGTTGCAGGATATCTTGGACATACCAAGCGACGCACAGGGACGAGTGTTGATCATCGAAGACATGGATCGACACATTGCATCCTATCTTGGCGCACGATACGATATATCGCCCTTCTTCTTTGCAAACCATCTGCATAACAGCTTTTCCAACTTCGAAGAGCGACCGCCGCTAGGCTCACTGACTATCCCCTCGATTCATTGTAAGGGGAACAGTATCCATCTGCACTACCGACGAGTCATCGATCTTGGACCTGCAAGACGCGAATCGTCGAAGCAAACGTGTACGAACAGTAACTTGACGCGTTCGGTCACGTTGACGCCACCAATCTCGACACGCTCCCTAGGCTGGGCTCGTAGTTGTTGCTCGATCATGAAGAAATCGATATCGCAAGACCAGTGGCTCTGTATGACTATTCTTACGCGTAATTTCTCCCTTGACTAATGATCAATCTAGGCTTGGTATTCGTCGATCCAACGAATGCAGATGTTCGTACGTCGATGGAGTTGAGTAAACCCTGCTTGAAACAAGTCCCGTTACATGGCGGTGGACCGAAGCTCGGTTTGAGCATCACAAAGTTCTCAAAATGGCAGGATAACAACGACAATCTAGTGACCAAGAACAACGCAAGGAAGCCATCGGCTGCTCGAGCTTCTAACACAACCGAAGAGCCTTCGTTGCGAGACATACTCATACAATGCTTCCAGCAACCTTCTCCAGACTTCGATGCACAAGATCCGTCTCTTCTGAGCTTAGCATACCACCCCATTCGAATCGTCATCTCAGAATGGAACTTCTACACGATGCTGCTCAGCCGTTACGTGGAGCATTACGAATATGCCCTCATCTCGTCCGAGGCAAGTGTTCAACTGTCTAACCTCGAAGAGCTCCTCCCTTGGCGCAGACGTTGTGCGCGAAGTCAGCAGAGACTTTGTCTTCTCCGTGTATTCATTGAGTCTCATCTCCAAGATACCCACAACGAGAAACTCAAGTCAGTCTGGAAACCGGTACTCCAAGACATCGACCATTTCTCCTCACAAATCAGCAATTGGGCCTCATTCTTGGGCTCTATGGTCTCGCAGCTTGATACACATCATTCGTTGATCGAGGCACGCAGCGTGAGGCGCTTTACATATGTCGTACTGGCGTTCACAGCCTTGAGTCTGGTTACGAGCATCTTCAGTATGACGGATGAAGTTCTTCCGTGGGGCAGCCGGTTTTGGATATACATCGTCATCGCTGTGCCTTTCACGCTTTTTGTTTTGTTAGGGTATTTTACTTTGTCTAGGAATTTAGGTCGAGCGTAGTCATAGAAAGCCACGGTAACGGAGATACTATGATTGTTAGCAAGCAAACTCAGCCTCGGGTCAATCTCTCTTCCACGCTAAGAATTGCAGTGCAAATTGAAAAATGCAAATGATTGGTCGATCTCCTGCCGTCCTTCATTCGCACGACCAGTTGTGGACGGATTATGACCACTCGTCCGCGCTAGAGATTGCAGTGCAAGGGCGGCGACGCCATCAGATGACGCGATGCAAATAGGCCAATCAATGGGCAGTAGAACAAGTGCAATGATCAGGCTGCATGTCACCTAGGTAGCTTCGCCGCTCAGCCTTACCATCAATTTGCACTGCAATCTTTAGCGTTGACCAAGAGTTACGGGATCGACCTGCGTGTATATGTAGTAACTGCTGCTTGCTGCCTCTGCATAAGACAACCTAAGGGGTAACGATCTGTTTTCAAAACGTTCAAGGTTTAGTATTAGGGGTTGCTGGCGGACCTTGCATGGCAACCATCAGCACAGAAGAGCGGGTAGAGGTCAAGTTTCGTGACAACCTTGGAAGGATTGGAGGGAAAAGTAATCTTGGCCTGAGGGATAGGTCACAAGAAAGTTTTGCACAAAAGAGCTCATTGTACTCCACAATACCACACTAACAATCATGCTAGTCAAACTCGCCTTTTACCCATCATAGAGCCTTATTCATCCGACCCTCTCCTTCCTGTCATCCGCCTTCACTAAAATTCGCAGTGCAGGAGGGTCTCGTCCAATTCCTGTTACATGAATGAGCAGTCTGGGGGACTGCACTTCCATGCTCAGAATTGCAGTGCAGTAGCGGCAGAGCTGAACACGCGTGCTTCCGATCAACTTCAACATTTGCTATTGGTTGTGTCCTTGCCGTCCCTGATGCACACAACCACCTGGGACGGATCATGACGACTCCTCCGCGCTAAAGACCGCAGTGCACGGGGTGGACAGGGCTGTTAGCGTTCTGAAAGGACGCTAAAACAATTGCAGCCTAGTTATCGCCTTGATTATCAGGACACCCTAATAAGCATTTCAACATTTAGCTCACGTGGCGCAGCGGTAAGTGCAGAAACGCAACTCACTACAGCATGATTCAGTCGCTCACTAATTGTCGACTTATAACAGCAGGGCGAAGGACCACGTAATGGATGATTCTTGATGGGACTTGAAGCACACGGCTGATTTGCAGCCCTGTCCGCTTTCCCCAAACAGAGCTAGCCTCAGGCTCGTTCCTCTGGCTCTGGCTGTTCCTCCACGCTAAGAATTGCAGTGCACTTACAGTCTGGAGACAAAGGGCGGCTCTGTGAACTTCCATTGGTTAAACAGTTGCCACTTCACATCTGCCTTCAGTGATATCCGATCCTGAAATAGTCTACCCCGACATCAACACAATCTGTGTCGGCGCTGACCAAGAACCGCGTCTAAGAGGGCCTCTGCATCGGGTGTATCCAATTCCATGATGTGTTGGGCGCAGCGCAGCCTACTACGAGGGAACGGTCAAGCCCACAGGCATTACAAGCCACCCACAGAGACATCTCCTCTCGATCGCATGATGCTAGTCAGACGGGGCCTTCCAAAAGTACAGCATGAGCTTTTTTTTTTATCATGAACGAAACATCCGCCACTACCACCCTATCGTCAATCTTTGATCACGCGCATAATTCTTCAATCTATATCTCAATCACCACGAACCAAAAAAGACCACCGGCACGTTGCTAACAGTAACTTTTATATTCTATGCATCAAATACCGGTATATCATCCCAAAGTCAGATACCAAAAAAACGCCAATCATGCATTCATAACCTTCCCATTTCCCCACCTCCACTCTTCCATCACATCAACCATCTTCCTTGACAAATCTTCTTCTTCATCTCTCTCTCTCTCTCACACACACAAACACCATCTAATCAATATACTCACTCCTCACCTTCTTCGCCCTCCTCTTATTCGCCTTGAAATGCTTCTTACCACTCATCATCTGCATCTCCTTTGGATCCACATCCTTCTCCAACGCCGCCATCATCTTCGCCTTCCTGCCACTCAACTCCTTACCCTGCTCACTATACTTGTAGTGAAACGGCTGGTTAACCCTTCCCATCCCTTGTCCAGGGCCAAAAAACCTTTTATCCATGCGCTGCGTCTTTGCACCTTGAAGGGGAACACCACCGCCGTCGAGCTCGTCGTCCATGAGTGACATGTCGTCGGTAGTGGCCTCGGGTCCAGCAAGGGAGTGGTTACCAGGGAGGTTGGCGAGAGGGTGGTGGCGGCGCTTAGCGGGGAGGTGGTTTACGTCGTAGAGTTCGCGGTTGAAGTGCTTGGGGTCTAGCGGGGGATCGGTAGGCGGGGGATGGCAGAAGAGGATCTTGCCCTTGACGTAGTCCTTGAGGATGTAGCGTGCGGCTCGGGACTCATCTGGTTGACCGAGACCTTGTGTGGAGAAACCTCGGGCAATGGCGTAGGCGCGGAGGACTTCGTCAGAGGTCAAAATGCCGGTTCCACCTTCTTCGATTGGTCGGGGGTGGATCTTCATGCCGTAGAGGGCCTCGAGGAAGGGTTGGGGGATGCGACGTGCAACAAGACCAGCGGGGCCAGTGTACTCGCGAAGTTGGTCGATTGGCAATACACCAGCACATACGAGTTCGGCTTTGGTTGTTGCAAAGTTAGGGAACACCAGACCAGGGCAATCACACAGGACAACCTTTTCGCTGAGATGGATGGTTTGGAAGTGCTTGGTCTTTCCGGGTGTGGCGGACACAGACACCTTCTTCGCACCGATCAAGGCGTTGATGGTGGACGACTTTCCGACGTTGGGGTAACCAACTAGACCAATTGACGTCTTTCGCGGCTCGCCGTTGGGTCCGGTGTCGACATCGGGCGCATGTTGGAGGAACAAGGCTTCGAGATCCTCGGTCGTCAGTATCCGTGTGCGCTCGTCGCCATCAGACTCTGATCGGCTTGCGCCGGGTACATCGACAGTCTCTTCATCCACCCACTGTTCCTTCTCCTCTTGCTTGTCTTGCAAGTTGATCTTTTTGGCTTCCTTGACAAGCGCATCAGCCTCTTCTTCTGAATCCTCTCCCATACCATCGTCGGTCAGCAACTCATCCGAGTCGATATCATCGTCTGACTCATCGTCCTCGACAAGTCCAGCGCGGGCTTCATTGATCTCTTTGGCGAGTTCAGCCGAGAAGAACTTGTAGTTGATGCCCGCTTCGGTGAAGTAGTCGGCCCATGCCTTTCTCTGCTCCAGCGTCATCATATCGGCCTTGTTGACCAGCAACAGGTTGTTCTTCTTAGGATCCACCTCCTTGACATAGTCTTCCAAGTCTTCGGATCGGAACATGAGCGGGTTTCGAGCGTCCACAATCTGCACAATCAGATCCGACCGTTCGATAACACGCCACAACTGCCTCCAAACTTCAAGATTGCGCTCAAAAGGTGTCAGAAGGAGGTCGTTGTTCTCTTGTAGCTCAGCCAAGCCTCTCCGCCATTGTAGTAGGGACGCCCTCTCCTTCTCATCCAGCTCTTGCGGCGTAGTGTCCTTGTCCCAACGAGGCCGCCTCGGTACAGTCAATCGGTTCTTGTTCTCCTTGTGCCTCTTTGTGGCATTGCGCTCTTCGAGTGGCGAGAGGAGGTATGGGTTCTTCTGGTCCTTGTGGATGATCTTGACGTTGTTCATCTTCTCGGCGGTGAAGTCGGTGCCGGCTAACTCCGCGGTGGAAAGGAAGTCGTCGAGGGCGCCTTGTTCGGTGACGGACCGCATCTTCATGTACGACGCTTCCTTCTTCTCGTTCGTGATGTACTGTGAGTGTTAGTATGAGTCTTATTGTGTGTTCGACGGGACGCCTCTCAAGACACTGCGCATTGTGCCTACAGGTGCGCAGATGTTTGACCGCATAGATAACATACCTTTTCGCCATTCTGACCTGTTCGCTCGATACCCGCATTGAAGTTGCCCTTTCGCAGATTATCGCCCTTTCCCTTTGCGAACCTATCGTTCATCAGGCTGTTGCCCAGCCCGACGCTCTTTTTGGATTTGGCGAGCACCATATTTGCAGTCGAAAATGTGTTTTGTGTGGTTGTGGTGGGTGTTCGTGACCCAATAGAGGGGTGAGTGGAAAGAGAAAGTTGCGACGGGAGTTGCCCCACCACGTCATTCACGGGCTGCCCTCGCCTAAATTATTTTTCTGAGCGCCCGACACGCCAAAAGACCCTTTGTAAGCGCCTTCCCCAGACTTCTACTGCAACCAACAACTCGCCACTGCCTTGAAAATCATTGGGACGAGTCGCACAACCCGCCAAGATGCCTCGCCGCCAGTTCATGTAAGGAGAGAAATTTGGGTGCGCAATCGAAAAAGTACCCCGCTAACCCCGCGACAGCGATAAGAAGAACGCGACAAACTTTCGTCTCGTCCACCGCGCCCAAAATGACCCGCGGATCCACGACGAAGATGCCCCGCAGATGGTCTTCGCTGAGACCAGCGCGCCCAACCAGCGCGAAGAGGATCAGCCCGCTGGAAGTTCACGTGCGTCGCAATACTCGTCCGTGACGGGACGCAGCGCAATCAAGTCAAGGCGCGACCTGGAAAGCGAATATGGCGACAAAGTACGGAAAAACGAGGGCGAAGCGGCCAACTATGGCATCTACTACGACGACAGCAAATACGACTACATGCAACACATGCGCGACCTGGGCTCCGGCGGCGGCGACGCATACTTTGTCGAAGCCAAAGCCGAGAAGAAGGGAAAGCAGAAGATGGATTTGGCCGACATGCTGCGCGACGCCTCGCTGAGCGACAGCAGAAGCCAGGCCGACCTCAGTGTAAGCAGCAACATCAGCAGTGTGAGCGACTTCTTTGGCGAAGACATGGCACCCTCAGAGTTTGTCCGCAAAACCACGTACCAAGACCAACAAAACATCCCCGACGCCCTCAGGGGATTCCAGCCAGACATGGACCCGCGCCTCCGCGAAGTGCTCGAAGCGCTCGAAGACGAAGCCTACGTCGAAGACGACGAAGACATCTTCAACGACCTGACCCAAGACGGCTACGAAGTCGACCAACGAGAATTCGAGTCCACAGACTTTGACAACGCGGGAGACGACGACAGAAACCCCATGGACCGTTTCCTCGACGGCGACGACGACGCAGGCTGGGAATCCGACGACACAGTCAAAGCGCCTTCTCCCAGACAAAAGCCCGCCAGTGGCGAGATGCCTGCGCCAGACGAAGCACCCGCCCCAGCCGACGCAGCCGACCTCGCCTACCTAGACGAATTCAAGAAGTTCAAACAAGACGTCAAAGCCGCCAAACCCCAGAACAACAACGATGCCGCCAACAGAGGCATCCCCGATGACCAATCCTTCATAACAGGCGCTTCAGGCCTGACTTCAGGCGGCCGCCACAAGAAGCGAAAAGGCGCAAAGACATCTACATCTGGCTACTCCATGTCTAGTTCTGCGCTTCACAGGACCGAAGGACTTACCTTGCTGGACCAGCGCTTCGACAAGATTGAAGAAGAGTATGCTGATGATGGCTTCGGGAATTACGATGACATGCCTGATGATGCGTCTATGGTCAGTGGAATAAGCAAGATGAGCAAAATGTCCGGTATGAGTGGTATGAGTGCGTGGTCGGGTTCAGAGGCGCCCCCGCTGCGTAGCGATTTCGATAGCATCATGGATGATTTCTTGGGCAATCATCATAGTGTGGGTAAGAGTGGACGCAGGGTCAAGAAGGGTAAGCAGCAGAGTGGGCTGGAGCAGTTGGATGAGGTGAGGAGGGGGCTTGGGGCGCCGAGGGTGAAGCCGCAGGATAAGTTTAGTGTGTTGAGGGCTTGAAATGTGGGGGGTTTGAGATTGGCTCTTGATGACTTGTTTTTTTCGTGCTGAGAAGGATGATATGATGGGTTATGAATGTATGCATTTGTTGGCGTTTAGGCGGGGTCGGGAAAAAGGGAACAAGGATTAGACAAAGGCTGGGATCATGTTATACCCATATCACAAGTATACAGTAGAATGAGAATCTAGACTTGACGTTCATAACTTCATTCGTTGATATCATTCAAGTCGTGACTACTCTCGCACGTCCAATCACATCCTCAATCTTCCTCACACCAAACCATCCATTTCCCCTTCACCTCCTCTCTCTACCTGCACAGTATCTCAACCTAAGCCTTGGGCTCAACACTTGCGCCCGCAACACCCCTCTGAAGCGCCTTCTTGCTAACCAGCCTGAATCCACCCACAAGCATAAGCAGCGCCAAGCTACCCAGCACAACCGCCAACGTAACAAACGCACCAATAACACCACCAATAGCAGGTGAGATATCGCTTCCACTACCACCGCTCTGCTGCGAAGCGCTCGCATCACCGTTGTTAGCAAACGCCGCGCAAGAACCCGCCGTGTTACCACACTTGCCACACCACTGCTCCGTATCGCTAATAGCAAACTCCTTGAGCTTATTCTGGAAAGTAGACCAGGATACAGCGTTATCGCTGCCGCCAAAGAGGGGGTACACAGCCGGCTCGCTCGCATTGCTCGCCGTGCCATTGTGGAACAAGAATCGTACTTGCAGGTCATCTCCGCTGGGGAATCCAGAGTCGACGTTGGCGTTGGTGAAGAGCTCAAAGACCATGGAGCTCGCGTAGTCGACGACGCCGGTGAAGTCGTCAGACACCTTGGGCAGGTCTGCGAGACCGAAGAAAGACATGAAGGTGGCGTAGGCGCCGAATTGGATGCCGAATTTCTTGGCGCCAGAGGTGCTGATGATGTTGTTCATGTAAGAGAGGACCTCTCCGGCGAGTTGCATGCCGGCGACTGCGCGCATGTTATCGCTGGCGTTGTAGGCAAGACCCCATTCGTGGGCGTTGGCGAGGGTGGCGATTTGGTGGAGGGTGGTGTTGGTCAAGGTGTCGTTGTTGCGGATGGAGCTGTTATGGATTTCAGCTACGTGGATGGTGTCGTAGACTGTGGTTACATGTTAGTTTGGGGTATGAATCGATAAAGGCCTTGGTGAAGACATACCGACGTAGGCGTTCTTGAACGTCACCTGATCATCGGCCATGACACCGTTGATGGAGGGAATGAGGGAGGTGTAGAAGTCACCGGTACTGGACGCAAGGTTCTTGTAGTCTGCACTGTCAAAGTAGGAGTTTGAGCTCGTCTTTGCGTTTTGGCAGCTCGACGCATCTTGCAGCCAGCCGCTGTCCTCAGAGCCGGAACCAGTCTCGATGGTGTTGACGGGAATGAGCTGGTAGCCATCCATTGGCGCCTGCACGCTCTGGCCGTTGGCAAGTGTTGAGACAGTCTGGACCGGGGGGTACAGTCCCTGGAGGAAACCCATGGCTGAGTTCTGAAGAACATTGTCGACGGGTGCTTGGACCTGGAGCTGAGACAGCTTGACCTCATCCTCATTGATACCGCGGATCTTGGAGTCGCCGGACAGGTAACGTGAGCGGTAGTACTGGCCGGATGTGTAAACCTGCTCGTAACCGAGGGTAGTCAGGTTGGTGGGAGCAAGGGCCTTTGGAGTACGGTCACCATGGCGGTGGAAGATGTAAGCTCCAAGAACGGTCTCAGCTGCCTCGGCGCCAGCGAGCATGGACAGAGCAGAAAGAGCAACAACAGACTTCATGGTGGGCAATTGATGTGAAAGCTTGTCAACGAAGGAAGCTATTCACAAGAGCGAATGAAGCAAGACGAACCCAGTGCAAAGCGGCGAAACTCGCGAGGCAGAGGTGGGATGGAGAAAGCAGTAAACAGCGGACGTCAAGGCATGACTTATACCAGCTATCTTCGCTGCATGCCCCGCTGCGTAAAGGAAATCAGCTCCGGAGTAAACAATAGCAGCTAGATAGCAAGAGTAATCACGTCCAATCCGAACAATCTCCAGCCCATGGTATAGCGGGGCACACGCATTGTGCTTTCCGAATCTCGCAGCTCGGGAGGGGCAGGTAGTAAGTGGGGGTTAGAGCGACCCACCCGCCGTGACAAGCTTTTTCCGCGCAACAGGCCTCTCTGACCAAGAGCGACAGTCTGCGTGAATAAGTAATAGTCAGAATGACGATGGCTTATTCACCCTTCGCTGCCGTACAATATCTCGCAGACGCCGCCGATTGGTACATCCATTACAGCGTCCGTCCCCGTGCTCCAGAACGCTTTCCAATCCACTTCTTCCGACGCGCTAAACTGATATGCCGAAAAAGAGCTTCGTCGACTGGGTGGTGCACTCGCTCTAGTACCTTTTTCCTTGTCTTTGTCGTGAAGTTTGTCGGTTACTAGCACCGGATCGCGTGCGATTTGCCCAGTCATGCGATCGACAACGGCTATCTGCGCGCATTCATCCACGAGGTTCTCGCAGCTGCTCAGCGGTAGGGTGAGGTAGCGCGTGTTGTAGCTTGCTAGTGCAACATAGATGTATATGACTAGCACGACCAGCCAGCACGGCACTGCGAGCGCCCACCACCGGTTAGGGTAGTAGTGAATTCCCATCTGATGCAGCATGGGAGCTGGCACATAGGCCCAGAGAATGTACATGAGAAAAGCGGCAGAACTGCCTAGGTACAGGGCAAAGCCGTAATATTCGTACGTAGGTACTTTCGGCGAGGCCCGGGGTACGGTCGGAGCATGCCGTGCCGAACTAGCGAGGTTCGTAGGTGTGCTTGTGCCTGTTGTATGCGAGCCTGCTCTTGTGTATCCTTCTACGTCGGACGAGTCTGGTGTTGTAGGCCTCGAGGTTGGGCGGCTGAACGCGGGGCGCAGGAGCGATGTCAACGAGGGTGACGGCGGGAGAGGCGTAGGCGGCCTGTTGTAGAAGGGCGGAAAGAGTGCAGTCGCGGTATGTTGAGGGAGGTGACTGTACGATTTAGATGTGTACAACGGCCGAGATGTAGGCGGTGGCTCCTCGTCGTCCTCTTCGTCCTCGCTCGCTATATCCTCTACCGCGAACGAGTCTTCGTCTTCATCCTGATTGTCCTCTACAGACGCCGCCTCGGAGAGCGCGCTGTTCGATATCGGCGACAAGGGACTTGCTCCTGGCCGGGTTGCGGAGCGTGGAGGGGATGCCACAGTGTGGTCATCGCGACTTTGTCCATCGAATGACCCTAAAGTGGGTAGGTTAGGCGTCGATTTGGAGTAGAACCCCGAAGGAGCAGAGTCCCCTCTACTATGGGGCGGCATGTCGTTAAGGTGTAGTTTGGCGCAAAGTCCAGACGTACCTCATGCACTTATCGCGTGCTTGAGCCTCTCAATTACGCGTTCGCGCTAGCGGAACGGTTCCGCATCAATCTGCCTAATGGCAGCTCACAATGTTCGAGGTCTGATAGTAACTGCAGTATGATCTAGTACGAACAAGAATATCACGTGCGTGTAACGAGTCCTGTAGTGCATATTTGGCTCAAAGTCTCTTTGGCTCAATGCTTGTCATGAGGCTATTGTGGCCGGTATCTCGCATCGTCATAACCTGATAGCAGACACCAGCATCTCTGAACTTCTATGTCAACGACAAAGGAAAGCCCAAGAGAAACATTTTTCTGGGTTTACTAGCT
Source organism: Alternaria postmessia (assembly GCF_024291825.1). Lineage (NCBI taxonomy): Eukaryota > Fungi > Ascomycota > Dothideomycetes > Pleosporales > Pleosporaceae > Alternaria > Alternaria postmessia. The sequence continues at coordinate 25,263 of NW_026260236.1, read as the reverse complement.
CTGTCGCTGTCACGATTTGAGACGAAGACATGACCGAGTCTGTGAGCCAAATGCGTCAATACAGCAGAGATGAAATGTCGGAAAGGGGTGTAGTGTATGAAAACGTACCTGCTCTGCACTAAACAGAACCATCACGAGGCTTACCGTCGATCAGCTTGTCAAGAGATATGACTCGCGTATCATGTTCGTAAACTCGACGCTTGGTATTGCTCTTGACCGAGCGGCATTAGCTACATATTCCTTGGCGCTTGGCCAGAAAAAGTCCAACCGCAGCTTGTCATCCTACCCTTGACTATGGCGATTTCGACCTTCTCTTCGCAAAACTCGCAACACCATTGTCGAGATACCCGTCCAGGAAGCGAACACTCTTCCAGTATCTTGGCGCTTACTTCGTTTACAGCCCTCATCTCTACCGTGCTGCTCAACGGCAGTGTCTCAACTCACTATAATCATGTTCAGCAAAATGGCACCTGAATCTCCGGAGGAAACTCTTAAGCATGCTAGTATGAGCCTCATTCGGCACTCCACCTTGTCTTGGCCCGCCGAATACTGCCATTGTCGTCTGGAGTGTTGTCTTCCAGTATTTCACGGGCGATTGGAATTGTTTCGGCGAACCCTTCTTGGTACAACTCCGCTGCTTCGGAGCTCAGCCACTGCGCTCCGAGTCAGAGTCTCCATCGCCAATCTCTCGTTTTTGAGCACTTCAGCATGTCGCTTGGTAGAGCCTCTACAGACAGCATTCTCCTCATTATTGGAGCATCCGACCTGGCCGTGGCTGTCGAATCCAGCTGGTTCGATCTTGTCTTGTTCAGGTTTTGTTCTACCTCAAAGAGCTCGGTTGGACAGTTAGGTACTACGCTAACATCGCTGCCTGACTAACAAGAGGGCACTGTCGCCTTTAGATCTTACTACTACCCAAGGAGCGCCGCGACGGTCTAACCGCTAGCTAATCTCATATTGTTTCCTCTTTTGATCACCATCGTATCGCGAATCTGTAAAGAATAGGAGAGGCGATCTGCCTAGGGATAAACGTTATCCCAGAAGTGATCGAAATGTCGATCAGTACCCTGACCAGTAAGGAGGATAACGCCCGGCCTGACTTCGGCTTAGTCACTGCCTAGACTGCACTGCTACTGCTTACAACGCTTATTCTCAACTTGGCCTTCTATCCAGACTTCGTTAGCTGGCCAAGTTCAAGGAGAAGTTGAACGGGCTTATGGTGGAAGGGAAAGTGCTTGGGAACAACACTTCCAGGGTTACATTGTGACCGAGCATTACCCTTTGGGAGCAGTACGCATACGAGATGATGGAAGGTTATGGACGACCATTGTCATAGCTTTTTGTCAAGTCTAAGTAAAAGACAGTTGTAGTGGTGACTTGGCAATGGAGTCTGGCGATAGGCTATACCATGAGATGGCCATTTCTGAGAGATCTTACGAGATGCCATAAATCTCCGCCAATCGTGTAGGACGAATATAGAATCGGGCTCCAGATCATGTTGATTGAGTGCTTGGCTTGTAAGAGAAGAAGACCCACACACGAGTAGCTACACCGCGATGTTGCACGGTACAATTCGCAGTACGCCGACGGAGATTCATTCGGTGCTGATCGCAACAGTACATAACTTATCCGACACAGTATATACCTCATACAACTTACCCGACACGGTATAGACTCATACAGTGTGCGAACAGTATAAGTATCACGGTCAGAGTTACTCGTTTTCTAATCAGCGCCTTTCACATCGACATCTTCAGCCAACACTCTACTACCTTCACTTCATCCAGAGTATTCTCATACTTCCCGCCATCATGCGATTCTCCAAGATCAGCTGCTTGAGCGTTCTCGCTCTTACGTCTTCGGCCATGGCCGCCGCTGACCCTGTCGTAAACGTCGAGGGATCGGTCGAGGTTGTCCCAGTGAGAATGACCAGCTGAAGACAATGAATATTGCATAAGCTAACTTGCAAAAAGGAGGTCGTCGAGAAGAGACTTGCTCCTATCGCCATTGCGCTCATCAAGGTCATCGGAGGACAACTTCTTGCAGGTGCTGCCAAGATCGCAGTCGACGCGACCAAGGCCCACCTTGAGGTTGAAAAGGCCGATTTCAACAACTTTGATGATGTAGGTCGATGCCGTGCATGAGATGAATTCTGCTAACAAGTCGCCCCAGGCTCGTGAGGCCTTCACCAAGTCGCTGAGCAAAGATCTTTACGAGAAGAGAGTAGCTGGTGTGAAGGGTGTAGCTTGCTACAACGGCCCCTATGCTTTCAGCTCAGGTGCCTCCTACGAGGGCCCCGTTACTGTCAAGTTCGAATGGGACATGTACAACACCGAGTAAGTCTAGTGCTCTTTTGCTAGCTGGAGAAATCCCTTTCTAACAGTTCCGTACTAGCTACGACTGCTTCGAGATCAAATCCGGTACCGCAATCAACAAGGGTGATGGAGGATTCATCAACGTAAGTTTTACCTCAGATTCATATCAGACTTCGATACTAAGCTGTTTTCAGATTGCCTACTACGGTCAATGCCAGCATGCTGGTGCTGAATACCGCTGCTAAGCGCGTTCTTGCTTGAACCACTTTTTAGGCGGTACCAGTAGCGGCAATCACAGGAAACGGAGAGATTGTAGTTCAGTTCAGGCGTCGAAGTTAAACTTAGAAGCACTTATGTTTCAATATCTTGAGAGCGGACAGTATAATGTTACAGTACAATCATTCCCAACCGTTCCTCAGAATGTAAACCAGTGACTGTTACCATACAAATCAGGCTTCCTCAGACTGACTCGAACGCAATTCTACACATTTGTGAGGTGTGGTTCTTCGTTAAGGAATGAGGTTTGCGCCGCTCCTGATTAGGTCTAGCGTAGATCCAGCACACGCTTAGCACCTGAGCTGACTTCTATTGAAGTGGCTCTTTGACACTCATCAAGCAACAACAGCAACCTCGAAGAACCGCGGCAGGTCAACCATCTAGTAGACGGGCCGTCTGTTCAACGAGAACTTATACTGCGCGATATTGCGATGGCCGATGCGATCAAAGATGCGCGCGCCACGTCCGCTGGTACTGGATTGACGCAGACCGCTGCGCTGCTCCCGATTTCCGCAACGCGAGTGATGCCTACGCAGTACTATACAGCGCACGAGGGATATGGCGAGCGAAATGGCCATATGAATGCAGGCTTCGACATGGTCATCTGTAATGTGTATCTTTCCAAGGAGTCAGCGATGTGCTCGAAGAGTCCGATTCACACACCTACTTCTCATCGCCTAAGTTCCGCGATTCGCAAAGTTGGCATCCCCCTGAACGAGGATCAACGCCACAAGCGTATACTCCCTCCTAATCCAAACATATTGCGATGATTGTGATTGAGATACTGTCGGTGTCTGCTCCACATCCAACCGAGCTGTCTCTGTCAGTATGATCGCTTTCACGGTTCACTGGGATAGGTACTTACGCTGCTTCTTAGCGCGCAGTCGTCTCTGGCGGAGCAGATGTGCAGCGATCAGGATAAATATAGGCGTGCAGCTTGCGAAAAGAGCAAGTACGGAAATTGTGTTGTCTTTTGACCAGGTCATCGTCAGCTGTGCGGGTTTTTCGAGGTCGTCAAGTTAGACAGGATTGTCGGTCTGCTGGTTCACAGCGGTCTGTCGCGTCGAACATATCTACTGACAGAAAAGCAGATTTCCAAGAAATGATTCAAGTTCAGACTTGAAGATCGCTATTAAGATTCCGAAATTTGGAGATTTTCGTCCGGTGTCGTTGAGGCTTGGTTGATTAGAATCAGAATTCTAATTCAGATTTGAGTGATGCTGCTGAGGAAAACAGATTCTACCCAAACATGCGCCAAGTGAAACTAATGCGCTGGCAGGATATTGAGATTTGAGCCTCGTATCATGAACGAATGATGCTGGGGATTTCGGATTCTTATTCAGGTGAGGCCAAGCGTGGACAAATCCGATTTGAGCGAGGCTGAAAGTCCTGAAATCTGATTCTGGTGGGCGCAGTCGTGACGATCACGACGGACTAGCCACACGAGCAGGCTTCAAATCAGATTTCGCTCCATGGGGTTGCAGTCGTAAGCATTCTAGGCTGTTTTGGGTCAACATGCATGAGTTGGGTGGCTGAATCAAGATTGCGAACGCCACCTGGGCAGTGACATCACGTGCGTTCTCACATTAGACGCAGGTGCCCCGCTTTCAGCCTGATGTCAAACATCATCTTTTTACTTACATCGATAGCTCTGCTCATGTGGAGACCTCTGCTCATATCAAGATCTTTTCATCTGCTTCACAGATTCTCTCATCGAACGTAGCAATGATGGAGAACAGATACTCACAACGTATTCCGAGGCGGACGTGGGACATACACAAGCAAAACATCTTGCGCTTATATCTCTTGGAGAACAGGCCGCTGAACGCAGTCAAGGATATGATGCACTCTGAATACGGTTTCTCGGCAACGTAAGTGCATGGCAAAACAACGAGTAGCCACTTATCAGTCATGAAGGGTATGTATTAACTTGCAGATAGCAAATCCCAGTACGAGACAAGGCTGAAGAAATGGAGTTGCTACAAATATGCAGCTGCACATGATCGCCGTACTAAAGCATCAGTCCTTGATAACCAGGGAGCGGAAGGTTTAGTAAGAGAAGGATACACACAAGGGCCTGATAGCGACGCGCCCACTGAGAGTAAGAGCTTGGATATTCCCAAATACAGCGTGTCATTAACCGTTCTACATAGCGCATTCAAATCCAAGGAACATTCCGATCCGAGCCTCTTCTCCACACCACACCACTCTACAGCCATGTCAACTAAGTCATCTTCCTCCCAGGATCTCACACTCGGCCTCAGTCGAAAATTTACCCAACCCCCCATATTTCTCCATGGATAGTGTCACTCTTCAATCTTGCACATCACATCGTGAATTTGAATCACTCGTCTCCCAGGACCCCACATGGGCTTCGAAAACAGCCGTCATTGCAAATGATCTGTTCCATTCCGCATTACACATGAACATCGACGTAGACACTAGCTCAGCGTCATCAGTAGATTCACACGACATGGAGCTACCCGGAGACTCAGGCAGTCTATCGTTCTCTTCAAGCATGATGTATGCTCGTGGTTTCATGGGGCAGAACGATATGAGACTCTCGAACTTGGACATTTTCCCGGACAACTCATCACTACGCGAAACAACCCATCCAGGCGGACTCTCTGTACCTGACTTCGCAACCTCAATGTTTCCGGTTATTTCACGCATGTTTCCTAGAGCTGCGTCTTCCCCCCATCTAGTCATACTTGGAAACAATGGTGCATTCAATTCAGCACTGAGGAACATGTCGCATCCCAGTACGCTACAGCTCGTCCACCAACAAAGCATTGATCATCAGATCATCTATATGATCTTTCATCGACTGATTAATGATAGCGATGCTGTCCGGGCGCTCGAAGAACCTCAGACGGAGCTCGACCAGATTTTTAAGACTGGCGTGATACATTGCTTCTCCCTTGGGAGACGTGGCCTTAGCAGTCTTATCAATTCTACTCCGTCGTCCTTCATCCCGGCCTTGATGCAGAACATATTCCGTGCGGCGCTAGTTCTGGGTAACGAGGCCATCTTGAATTACGTCTTGAAAATGGACCAAGCGAATCTCGCCAACCAATCCTTTTTTCTTGGAGGCGATGAGTACTACCCATTGGAGTACGCGGGTCGAAAAGGGCACATTCAAGCAACAAAGGCGCTTCTTGACCACGGTGCTGATCCTAATCGACGAACAGATCGTCATAGTCGTAGTCTTCTGGCAATGATTCTGGGATCGCCATGGGAAAATAGAGACCCTCGAGTAGGAGTCCAAGTTCTTCGGCTCTTGATTGATCATGGTCTTGAACCCCAACCTCGCGAATTTGTAGCCAGAATGAAGCAATGCACGAAGGATGAATTATCGGTCTTAGCTACGCATAGCTTGGACAAGAGCTTCGAAACTTTCTTTGAAAACAAAGGTTTACCAGTACTTTTGTTGCAACCAGAGTGGGACGATCCCTGCTGCACGATGCTGAAATCTATTTTGGATCGGGCTTTCTTGGAAATCGATGGTCAGAAGGCGACTTGGGACCAGATGTTGCGATTCTCACTCTCTGCTGCAGTACTGCGCAGCCGTACGTCAGCAGTCGAAATACTGCTTTCCATGGGTGCAACTCCAGACACACACTGCTTGATCAGTGCTGCTCAAAGTAATGATATGCATATGCTCAAAGATCTTCTGGGCCGCGGTCTAGACCCCAACACCATATTTTCGAGGCCGCCGGATACTTATCATGAAATGTTTTATATGTGGGATCGGGACGATGGTTGTACTGCACTTAGTCAGTCGATTATGAATCGGTCTAGAGGAGCGTTTCAAATACTTCAAGAGCAAGGGTTTATTTCCCGTCTACCCCATCAACCGGCTGGATTTGCCTCAGCCTTCGTGGCTGCGTGCCGGGTGGGTGACAGCGCCCTTATCGAGCAGCTTCTAAAATTACCAAAATTCCCACGTACGCAGGAGAAACTAGGAAACGCCATCGAAGCTGCCATGAGAGGGGATCAATTTCACATCATCGACAAGCTCTTGTCTGCGGGGATGAGGCCGAGCATAAGAAGCCTTGAATTAGCACTTGAAAAAAAGCAGCTCATAACTGTCATTCTCTTAACCAGACAACTGGATATCTCTGGAAGGCTATACCCCTATCCGTCCCAACAAAAAAATGCCATACTTTGGGAGGCTTTACGCTGGGGTAATCATACAGCTATCGAGCATGTACTCAAGATTGGGCACCCTATCAATGTGTGCGATGATATGACAGATGGCAAGCTCGCGGACTGGAAATTGTTGCCAGATATACCAACACCTGGTTTGGGTAAAGGCTGGAATTACACACCTTTGGCCGCCGCAATATTAGGAGGCAATACTATCACGGTCCGAACCTTGATAGATTACGGTATACAGGCTGTGTCATTCCGTGTACACGGTACATCTCACGAGTACAACTCCTATGCTACGACATCCGACTATAGACACGGGTGGATATTAACCCCGCTGGCTGCTGCTGCAGTCACAAATGACGTTCCTTTATGCAAAGAGATCTTGCGCATAGGAGCGGATCCTTTTGACAACAGCGCTCTTCTCTTATGCTCTGTGATTGGTTCTAGAGAAGAGTTCGTTGCGTTACTGATCTCTGCTTTCAAAGCTCGATATCCAGATGGAGCACAATCTTTCGGGTCTGACGCACTATACAACGTCATCAGAGGTGACAATCTTCGACTACTCAAGCTGCTCGCTAAAGATGGAGATCTTACTGGGCCAGTCGAGAAGGATCGTGGAGGCGAGGGACCTCCATATTCTCGATCTGATATAGTGTTCACGAGTCCACTCGGCCAAGCAGTCCTTCAGCATGCTGAACGCCAGGGCGCTGGCGAAGCGCTCGACTATCTTCTGCCTCTGGTCAAAGATCTCAATGCCATTGTACACAGAACCTACAGGCATGGTAGTATGACTCCTCTACTCTATGCAATCTCCCTAGGCTCACTGGCAACTGTTCAGAAGTTGCATCAAGCCGGCGCAGACATATCACTTCCAGCAAAGTGGTTGATCCCACGAACACCACTACAAGCAGCAGCGCAAGCCGGAAGTAAAGATATTGTAGAATATCTCTTGAACCAAGGCATTATTTCCAACGAATCCCCTGCAGACCGAGCTGGAGCAACAGCCCTTCAACTAGCCGCAATCACAGGGAAAATTGGTGTAGCGACGGTTCTCCTGGATGCTGGTGCCGAAATCAACGCGCCACCAGCTTTTGGTGATGGCAGAACTGCTTTCGAGGGTGCCACGGAACACGGACGTATTGAGATGATGATCTTTCTCGTCAGTCGAGGGGCAGATCTTCTTTCGAATGGGAGTGTACAATATCGACGAGCTGTTGAGTTTGCAGAGGACAATGCACAGCATGCTGCAAGAAAGCTCGCGGATGAGTTGTACGGGAAGGTTTCGGCGAGTCAAGGACCGAGCTTCATTGATATGGGTGCGGACGCGTGGGCTGGCGTTGGTGCGAGCGGCTTTGAGAACTTTTTGTAGTGATGGCATCCACAACATTTCCTTTACTCCTTCGTCAATGTAGAATAGAACAAATGTCTCCGGTGTGGATATAGGTTTCCTTGGTAGAACACTGCCCGTTCTCAACATTCTGTAACATCAGAAATTCGAGATCTACATAGACTTGTTTGCTAGTCAGCCATATAACTTGCTTACCTCTCGCTTACACGCTTCATCAAGTTGAACGTTACCATCAACATGTGTATCACGAAAAGCATCCACAGTCCTCGGTAGATTGGACACAATGCTATTGTCACGAATCTACACTTAACCAACCAGCCATCTAAAGCTTACTCGCCTCCCCACTCGTCCTGTTAAGATACAACGGATCCCTCGGCTCAATACCATACTTCCTGCACAACTCCTCACCCTTCTTCTGCTGCGCCTCAATCCTCTGCTTATGCGCCAACCCCCTCTTATTCTCATTCTTACCCAACTGCAACAAATGCACCTCATCCGGCCCGTCCACAATCCTCATCGTACGACCACTCGACCACATCTGCGCGAGCGGCGTATCCTGACTAACACCCGCACCACCATAAGCCTGCATCGCCCAGTCGATAACCTTGAGGTTGACTTCGGGGACAAGGACCTTGACTTCTGCAATCTCCTTGAGCGCGCCCTTTGCATTCGTCTCGTCAATCTTGATAGCGGCGTTCAAGACGGCAAGACGCGCAGCATCGATTTCGATGCGGGAGCGTGCGACGCGCTCGAGCATGATGCCGTGCTTGTTGAGCAGCTGGCCAAACGGCTTCTTGCGCTCGTCGTTGATGCGCGCCAGGAACCATTCTAGCGCCTTCTCGGCAGATCCGATGCTGCGCATGGCGTGGTGGATACGGCCGGGTCCGAGACGGCCTTGGATGATTTCGAAACCGCGGCCCTCGCCGAGCACCATGTTGCTGGCGGGGACACGGACGTTCTCAAAGGTAACGTGGCCGTGGCCGTGGGGCGCGTCGTCGAAACCCATGACTGAGAGCATGCGGTGGATCGTCACACCGGGTGTGTCGTTGGAGACGAGGATGACGGATTGCTGCTTGTATTTGTCGGAGTTGTTGGGGTCCGTCTTTCCGAGGACGATGAAGATCTTGCAGCGAGGGTCGCCGATGCCTGATGACCACCATTTCTGGCGAGGTGTTAGTAGGGTGGAGGATGGCGTGAGCTGAAGGCAGACTAACCTGGCCGTTCAAGACGTAGTGGTCGCCGTCCTTCTTGATGGTCATCTCAATGTTGGTAGCATCACTCGACGCAACCTGAGGCTCCGTCATCAAGAACGCAGACCTGATCTTGCCCTGGAGCAGCGGGTCCAGCCACTTCCTCTTCTGTGCCTCGGTACCGTACTTGGCAATGACCTCCATGTTGCCGGTATCAGGAGCAGCGCAGTTGACAGCCTCAGACGCTGTCCGGCTCTTGCCCAGGTACTCAGCCATGAGTCCGTACTCCAAGTTACTGAAACCAGCACCCTCCTTGAAGTGTGCCTTGGGCAGGAACATGTTCCACAGTCCGAGTTCTTGTGCCCGCTTCTTCAAGTCCTCGATTATGGATGGATGTGACGAAAAGCGCTCTTGGACCGTCTGGCCGATCTGGCGCACGTAAACAGCGTCGGCGGGGATGCATTCTTCCTCGACAAACTTCTCTACCTATGCAGACGTTAGCATACCATGTGACATAGCTTGTAGGGCATCTCACAATATCGAGAGTCTTCGCCGCTCTCTCGCTGACGAATGGCCGCGCGATGGCGGGAATGCGCTGAGAGGCGGAGACATGGCCATTCTGGCTGTTGCTCAGCAAGTCCATGGCGCGGTCGTACGGTACAGACATGATTGCTGTCTGTAAGAGTGAGTATGAGGTAGGGAGGAAGTTCAGGGAGGAAATCCGGGGTAGTTTAACAAAAGATGCGGAGACGAGTCGTCCATGGCTACTGCTTCGGTCATTGACGTTGGGGAGCTAAGAGTTGCCGAGGTACGATCTGGAACACCTCCGCTTTGGACCTCGTAATCAGCCAGACTCACACCACGAAGGCATGATACTTTGCCGATGGGAAATGCACTCCAGGGAAACATGTCGTTGGCCGAGGCATTGATGGAGTGATGGTGTTGAAGATGTTGCAGTTGTACTTGGCGATGGGTGCGCCATGAACGCGACGCCGCCGTTACGCGTGGCGCGCTTTGTTTAACCTCCCAACGAGACGTGAAGCCTTATATATATACATATATATATATCAAGAAGATAATTATGGTTCACCTAATGAAGCTCTAAAACATTGCAAGGCTCGTGATGTAGAAAATCAACGTTTACACTGCCTCCATAGGCAACTGAGTGACTCATCTTGACATAGTACTTTCAAGGCGTCCAGTCGAGCAACCGACTGTGATTCAGCTTGTACACCAGAACCTCCAATTCGGTATTACCAAAAATGCCGCAGCTTCCAGCACTACCACGGGAGCTCATTGACCACATCATCTCATCACTCATCGCCCTTTATGACCACGACCCAGCCTACCAATGGACATACCTACGCCACATAACGCGCCACCACAAAGCACATCTCGAGCAAAACTTCCTCAACTTTTGGGTTCCCAAGCTGTCATTCCAGATAGGTGATTATCACCGCTCACGGGCCTCTGCCGAATTCCAAGCTCTCAAACAACCTTGCCACGGTGCCTATTCAACGGTAGCCTGCTCCAACGCTTTCCATTCACACCCGCAAACAGCCTCACACCCAACTTTCTTGTCCTTATCGAGATGCGCGTGCTGCTTGAAGCCATTCCTTCGTTCGGGACTCCAGGCTGCCGCGTCTTTGCCGACATGCGACCAGAGCTTTACCGGAAGGAATGAGGATGCAGACATCATAACTTTCAAAGAGATGTGGGGTCTTAGTCTATCCGACGTGCCACAAGGCTGGCCTGAGGAAGCTAGAAGATCAAACGACAGAAAGCCATGGGAGCAATTCGACTTGAACGTCATAGTGCGGTTCGGCCAAGGCACACTGAACAGAGGTTATACAAAAGGCGGTATGAGGAACGACATCATCATCCCCGGTTTCTCGATCAATTTTGATACCTCGCCCTGGGAATTCTCGTTTGATTGGAAAGCGCTCTTTACCCGGCTATTCACCGAAGAAATGGTCATGCGGACGTTTCGGGATAAATTCCTCGAGGCATTCGTCCCGACCTTGGAAGAAGAGAATTTGAGTCCAGACTTGAGAAAATCAGCTATTCACCGTCACTTGCGTAACCACTTCTATGACCAGCGTAGGACTGTGCTTGCTGCTTACCGTTGGTACAAGTATTCTCCCAAAGACAATGAACATGATGGTGCCAGATATCCTTGCAGCCCCGAACAAGGCCGTGGACGATTTGCTGGATTGCATTCTGAAGGGCAGTGGGTCTGTGGGCATATTCGATGCGACCAACAGTACGCTGGCGCGACGACAGCAGATCATGGAGCGGATACGAGATCGTGCTGGACCAGAACTCAACAACGTTTTGTTCGTCGAGAGCGACCCTTTGACTTCACACCCTATGTTTACAGAGGCGGAGAGAAGCTTTACGGTGATCTATTTGAACATTTTGAGGAGCTCGACATCGAAGAGAGTATGGTATTTCAAGTTCCCAATTGGGAGACTTTAGCTATACGCGACATATTGCAGCTGCGTGTAGGTGAAGATATGGTTGAAGGGCATTTCGTTTGGCCGGAAGATGTGTACGGAAATTCCGATCAAATACACGGGTTCCTTTGTAAGGAGTACTTTGAGGGTCATTTCAGAGAAGGAAAGGAAAGGCACCTGGCCAGTGACGTAGTGCTCGAGAAGCGTTTGAGAGAGGATGAAGACCTGGATCTCGAGGCGTTTTGGCCTTGATAAGTAGAAATATGATGCAATATATCGAGTATAGGGAGATTAAAGAATCTCTCCGTCTTTCCCTGCACGTTATGCTTATCGTGTCTAGCGTATTGCGGCTGACATGAATACCCGTATGCCGTAGAATATTCTTGGGAAATCATTGGTTGAGCGTATACTGAATTAAAAGAGGGAGATGATACACGTTACCGATCATTGGCGAGAACAGGATAGCTGGTATCGATTTCGACGTCTGAAGTGTTTTTCCATTGGTGAGGTCCAAGTTACGACGTTGAGTTCCCAACGTAAGTGACAAGGTGAAAAGGATGCCACCAAGTACGACTTGTGATGTAGATGGGCCAGTAACATCAACATACAACGCGATGCTAAAACGTTGCTCGAACCGTTCTACCGGATTTCGAGCTGCGGAAGGATTGCTTATTGTGGGTCGGCTTGAACGGGGAAATCGTAGAACATGGGGCAAAGTATTTCGTGTACTTGTTTCGACGACAAGAGCGCCCAGACTGTGTTCTAATCGTTACAGCCGAGTTATGAGCGGTTGTAGCTAGAACCATTAGGGACTGGACAATGAGAGCTCGCGGCTTTGCTGAGGGATGCGCATTACGATCATATCGATCTGAGGTTCTGTTGTATAGGCTGACCAAGATGCACCAGAAGGTGTTGCACCCACTAACGGCGGCGTATGACGGTACCAGATGAAGAAAGTGTCAGTCATGTACGTACTTGACCATTGACAGACTGGTATCATCCGTTCGGGTAGCCGCTGGGTTGCTGGCTCTGCGTCGACTCGGATGAGAGCATGAGATGTGTGCGCTGAACCGTGACGATGTAACCACGACACTAAGATGCACTGCAACGAATTCCAACGTGACAGCTGTAGACAAGCGTCGCGAGCTCCCCGGCCGATGTCGGTAACTGTACATCGAGTGTAGTACAACCACCGTGCATCCTCCATTGTCTTCATCTAAATGGAGCATGTTAATTCCGTGCTGCATGAGAGCGCGCTATCAGGAAGGAAATCTCCGAGTGTTCGACGGCATAGGCGGGTCGGCATAGTCCGGTCGTTGGGTGTGACGAGTAGGACGGGTACCCCGTAAGGCTGAGATGTGTATGCGTGCGTTGCTCGAAGTAGAACAGAAGCAAATATTGGCGTCTCTTGGGTCGTCTCGTACCTAAGGGTAAGCAAGCGAATAAAGCGCTGACATCTGGGCCTGCGTCCTTTTGTTCGACACTCTACGTGTGTGTAGCTTCCGCCACCAGATCTGAGACAGAGCGGGAGGCTTCGTCGCACGAGGTCGCTGCGCACCAATGTAGTGCTCCAGGGGCTTCATGATCTACGATCTACCACAGTCTATAATCTATTTGCTATATCCGGGACGGTCGGGATAGTGATGAGTTTGGGCAAGAGATCAAGAGTGACGAAGTACAGGAACAGCATACTCGTGACTCAGCTCACGCTGGGACGAGAACCAGTCTGTCGGTAGCAGTATAGTGCTAGTAATGACGGTGATGGTGGGTCTCATGGCTATTGTAAAGGTTATGCAGCCGTCTGTAGCGGCTGGGAATATCGTCCTCAAAAGGCCTGAAGTCACATGATGAAAGCCAATAGGGTGGGTCGGATTTCCGAACGGCAATGCTTACTGCAGGTTGACGTATGAGCGGCCAGTCGTGCATCGATGGTGTAGCTCGACTAGCTTACCCACACAGCAAGCGCCAAATGCAAAATCTGTAGTAATTGTTTCAGCCCGATCTGTCTCAGTAGCCTGCAGTAGACATGGTCGTGATCTCAATTCACATCAAAGGCATGGCTGTTGGCGCGTCTGGACCATGTTGCGCGCGCGACTTGCACGTGCCTTGCAGCACCAAGTGCGGGAAAGGCGAAGAGGGGAACACAAGCGTCATGAATAGTTTGCAACGATGTCGGTTCCTGCAAGTGTCGCCCGTTTGGGTCTAAAGGCGAGTGTGCAACCCGCACCGAGCAGTGGTTCACACCGGCCAGTGGGCCCTTGACATGCGGACAGCGGTGTCGTTGACTTGGACCGCTTCCGCTTGTCGCAGCAGCCGGTCAAGATGGAAGGGGCACAAACGGTGGAGTGGCACTTGACGAGACGAGAATGGCATGGTGAGGTTAAGGGCTGGGCGGCTGTGAGAGGATATGCACCACAATAACACGCCACGCCTCTGGGTCGCCCGGACATTCGGCTGTAGACGAAGAGGGGGGCGCCAGGACCAGGGCGTGAGAAAACATCAGCTGCCCTCCAAGTGGAGCTGCAGGCCACGAGGGCGTGGCCGGGGCCTCGACAATAATGACGATGGGCTGGATGCAGCAGAACGAGGCGGCAGTGGGATTTGGTTTTGCTGCAAGCTGCAAGGGTGAGAGGGCAAAGTTTGAAAAAGACATGTTGTTGAGTCGGACTTGAGCCTCTGCAACGCCAGTCGGAAGACTTTTTGCGGCTACGGACCCCTGTACTCGCGAGTGTCATGGTACGTCGTCGTCGAATGTGCGGCGGCGGCGGCTTTGATTGACGGGCTGTGGTGCAAACAAAGACAAGGTTGTGGTTGCTCGAACTGCGTGCTGCATGAAATTGCTGCCGCGGGCGCTCAGGCGTCCGCAGCATGGAATTGGCTGACGTTGTCGAGCATTCGCGGAGTGTTGAGGGAGACTCGCTAGAGGCGTCGTGGGCCCTGTGGATAGGGTTTTGCTCAGGCCATGGTAACGGCCTCAATGGGCTGCCAACGTCTCAATGGGAACGGTTGTCGCATGTCAAACGGAGCATCAGAGGCAGCTACTCACTAATGGGCGCGCGCAACCTATCGCTGGCGAGCCATTCGGGGCTCGTACTGCCAGGTTGGTATAAGCATGGCAAGCTCCAGCGATGATTGGAGTGCGTCTCAGCCACGCGCCAACGAGCAAGTGGGTGCAGCTCATTTCAGGCGGCATGACGGCGTGCTGGGAAGAAATCTGATGCCTCACGTGCAGGCCGGCGTCCGCAGCTGCAGACGCAATGGTCATGTTGAATGTTCGTGGTGTCGTCTGTTAGAGTCTGGCTGGGCCAGCAGTCATAAACACGTCTGATGTCGTGTGTGCCAGAGCGAAGCCGCGACTGCTGACGCCTCTGTTTCAAGCAACAACGATCCGCAGGCTCCTGCCTCCGCAATACACCAGCAGCCTTGTGTACCTAATATAAGGCTCCACGAGCATTTCTCATCTGCATTGGATCCCATCCCGCCGACTTGCTGCAGGTCCATAATTCCTGCACCGGGCCACTACCGTACGCTCAAGGTCTGCCAGCTTAGACGCCGCTCGACTGGCCTGCGCTGACAAGTACGTGAATTGCAGGCCTTCTGATCACGTTGGCACCCAATTTCGCACTAGCAGTGCCCCGCCCTTAATCCCCAGCACTGCCGTCACTCAACCCCATCGTCGCCTTTCCTCGCACCTTCACAAGCTCTCCATCTCCGCCGTCAATTATCCTTCACCCTCCCCTTCCCACCTGCTGCTGTGACCTTTGCCCGACTATCGTTGCTGAGCGGTCCCCCTGCGCCTTCCTTGTTCCTTAGCTCCGTCAGCCACAAGAAGCGTCACCTGGTACTGCACAGACGGCACGCGGGACCACGCCCTCTTGACACTCGACCTCGCGCCTACAACCTTATCCACTACGCCTCTGCTCCGCCAAACTCGACTCACAACCCACCCCCTTGCTCCCAACACCAAAGCCTCCTCCCCACCAGCAATCCGCGCATCGCTTGCGGACCCCCTCCCTCACGCATAACCCCAAACAATGAGCCAGAACCGGCCATCGGCCTTCTCATCGCTAAGAATGGGTGGTCAGTCTCCCCCTTGCACCCATGGCGTAATTGATGTCATGCTCACAATCCCACAGAAGTTATCCGCGAAAAGGTCCAGGACGGCCTGACCGGCGACTACAAAGACCTCGCATACACGCAGTGCAAGATTGTCGGCAACGGCTCCTTCGGCGTAGTCTTCCAGACGAAGCTGTCGCCCAGTGGTGAAGATGCGGCCATCAAGCGTGTCCTGCAAGACAAGCGCTTCAAGGTGCGTTTGCGCGACACACGCCAAAATACACAGCCTCAGCTGACCCCCCAAACAGAACCGCGAACTCCAGATCATGCGCATTGTCCGACATCCCAACATTGTCGAGCTCAAGGCCTTCTTCTACAACAATGGCGAGCGGGTATGTGTCTGCAAGCAAGCGCGTGCGTGCATTTCGTGTAGCTAACCGTTTCAGCCACAGAAAGACGAGGTGTACCTGAATCTCGTGCTTGAGTTTGTTCCTGAGACCGTGTACCGTGCTTCGCGTTACTTCAACAAGATGAAGTCGGTTATGCCCATCCTCGAAGTCAAGCTGTACATCTACCAGCTCTTCCGCTCGCTCGCCTACATTCACTCGCAGGGTATCTGCCACAGGGACATTAAGCCCCAAAACCTACTGCTAGACCCTTCAACCGGAGTCCTCAAGCTCTGCGATTTCGGAAGTGCCAAGATCCTGGTCGAGAACGAGCCGAACGTGTCCTACATCTGCTCCAGGTACTACCGCGCGCCTGAGCTGATTTTTGGAGCCACAAACTACACCACCAAGATCGGTACGTTGGTTGTGTTGTAATTGGAAGTAGCCACATGCTAATCTTCTGCAGATGTGTGGTCCACAGGTTGCGTCATGGCAGAGTTGATGCTTGGACAGCCATTGTTCCCTGGCGAGTCGGGTATTGACCAGCTCGTAGAGATCATCAAGGTCTTGGGAACGCCTACCCGAGACCAGATCCGCACCATGAACCCCAACTACATGGAGCACAAGTTCCCGCAGATTAAGCCTCATCCGTTCAGTAAGGTATGTGGAACAATTTATCGCCAGCCGCTGCGTACATCCACTTACAATCACCAGGTGTTCCGAAAGGCTGATCCCAACGCGATCGATCTGATCTCCAAACTGCTCGAGTACACGCCTACCCAGCGTCTTTCCGCTATTGATGCCATGGTACACCCCTTCTTCGATGAGTTGAGGGATCCAAACACACGCTTGCCAGACTCGCGTCACCCCAACGGAGCGACTCGTGATCTGCCTGAGTTGTACAACTTTACTCACCACGGTATGTCTTATTGAACCTGCGACAAGCACAGAGTCTAACTAGTCTAGAACTTTCCATTGCTCCTCACCTCAACAATCAGCTGGTACCGCAGCACATCCGCGCGACACTGGCCGCACGTGGCCTCGACTTCGAATCGCCGAACTTCAAGCCATTAACGCGGGATCAGATGATAGCAAGGCTAGATTAAGCCCCTGCTATCACACGAAACGATACCATTCATTCATGCGGCGGCTTCTGATCCTCTCTGGGCCTAAGCACAAAGCTTTTCCGTCCGGAGAGATGCAAAATGGAGTCTCAAATGGGCGTCGGTTTTATCAGGTGTATACTACGAGGAGCACACCCTTTCCTGCTTTATCTGAGCGCGTCTGAAATGATACCGACATTCACCTTTACAAAGAATGACCTGGCTTGCTTTTCTTTTGGTGGCCAATGGCCTGCCCATTTACGCGAAATGATCATGGACCGGCACCGCAAATGATGTTCCTCGATCCCCTTTTGAGATGACGAATGGGCGCAGAAGGTTGCAACTATGACGGAAATGGGGAACGGGCAAAATCCGGACATGCACTGAGTATGGGATACAGGGAGAGGGTCTCACTCATCCAATTTCCGACGCTTCAACAGTGGTTACGATGCGTCACCTGGGTTGCATGCGGGAGTTTTCTTTTTGTTCAAGATGAGTTCGGCGGGCTGCACATCGGGTGATGAAGCTTTTATGAACTTGGGAAATGCTATTCCTGTAATGGGGACCATGCAGGCTGGACAAAGGATGGCCAGCCTGGGCAAGCACTAGAGCAAGGCACTGCACTTTTGCAGCGGAACGAATGTCTACCGGACAATGACTATCATGCCATTCGCCCACCTCTCAGCATACTTTCTAGAACGAAGACTTCTTTCATGTTCCTTCATGTATATTGGGTTGTGTGACATCTAAGTGATGCATTTTGCGTGATGGAAGTGACGTATATTTCCTGGTAATTGCAGTATCGAATATTCCAAGAACCTTAACATCCTTCGTCAGACATGTGAAGAAGCAGAATTGTGTGTGTCTATCACCTCATGCCTATACATGAAGTCGCAACATATGTAGCTCATCGTTGTACGCAGTTTGCCTTTACTCGAAGCTTCACCTTGTGACCCTCCCTCTTACTGTCCCGTACATAGGACGTTGTTCAAATCTTCCCCCGCAACCTTTCTGTAAAGTGCCACACGATCGGCTTGTCAAATACGCCACCAGGTAACGGTCAATACAAGACAAGCTACGAACAATACCAAGATGATTGACTTGAATGTGAATACCGAGTTCATCTCGCCAGATCGGATGGCTATGCTCAAATTGACAGATGAAGAAACACAGCTAGATTTACTCCAGGACCTGTCACCCTTCAATGATTCGTCGATGGACGTCGACGTCGACGGTGCATGGACCGAGCGCCAAGGTACGGGCGCAGATGCCGCTAACCCTTTCGATACGCAAGCTCCAGCGCGCCATCTCGACGATTCACTATCGCGAACCATCCGCCAACATCGCAATCGAACCGCCCCATTCCAAAAACGCACATTTGATCACCGGCGTGGTGACTTGTATCCACCGCATAGGCCTGTAAACTGCGACCGCGACGACTCTCGCGCCGACCGTGCCTGGATTCCATTGCATCAGAGGGAAGATTCTCCGGAAACGTTAGAAGAAAAGGCACGCGCAATCTTGGTCGCGGACATGGCGGACGCAGACTTCAAGGAAGAGCGCGAGGATAGGCGCGAGAACCGACGTGACGACAGGCGCGACCGTGGAAACTATCGAGGAAACAACAAGCGTCGCCGCGATGGTGAGTACACATGCATCCTCTCCCAAACGATTGCGCAAGCTGCATATGTGGTGTGGACGACTTGTTGATTCCATCGCTGTCATGGCTCTCTATATGCACATGGAATCCGTCCTCACTATCTTGCTTTGGGGCGTGGTCAATTACCTATTTCTACGATACTTACAGCGTCCCGCAGATGACAACGACAATCACTACCGCGGTGACGACCGTCGCGGACCCCAGCGCCGCCGTAACGATGATGGCCCTCGTCGCCGATACGAAGAACCGCCGTTCCCCAAACTGCGTAGACTGCTCTTGAACATTGCAAGCTCCACCAAGCTACCCCAGGACGAGGCTATCGAGATCGCAAAGTTCTTTGGAGAGCACTTTGACGACGAACGTCTTCGCTCCGACTTCTTCGATGTCTTCGTACAGCTGTAAGCACCATCAGTTTGTCCTGGATTGTCCATCTCACTAACTGTCATAGTATCATCGAGCAGCCCTTCAAAATCCCATTCGTCGCAGCCGTCGCCTACTACGCCAACGATGTTAACTCACAAATCACTATCGAGGCCATGAAGCGCGTCGGAGACCGGGCACAAGAAGCGCTGAACGCTGGCGAATGGAAAGAGTTCAAGTTGCTTCTGAGGTTCTTCGCTTGCCTTCAGTCACTCTACGAGGAAGACGGTGTCTTCACTTTCCTTGGACAGCTCTTCGACACAGTCGTTGATCTCCAGAGTGCCAACGAGAACGATGTAAGAGCTACATGCATTTAGCTATCACACTCACTGACATTACTAGGTTGTCGGTATTGAACTGGTCAAGATCATTCTTCTTACCATTCCTTACGCCATCGTCGCTGGAGGAGAGCGTTTCCACGAGCAAGCACAACAGCTATTGAAGAACACTGGCATAGTAGCAAGCAACGCGGTTCCCATTGAAAGCCTCATTCACTCCTACGTCGGCGATTTCGAATCGAAGCCGGTTGACCACCACAGCGTTATTGGCCTACTTCAAGCACAGCTATCAGTCGAGGCCGAGTCTGGCTTTGAACTAAGGTGCATTCCACGTATCGACAAGGACGCTCTACGTAGGATGAACACTGAGGAAGACGCTCTCCCCACGGCCCCTCAGACTCACGCCTTTCCTACTTTCACCATCCCATCGCCAGTCAACCCTGGCCCGCGGCCGGTCTTCCCAGAGGCATACTTCTCCTTGTTCGCCGATCAGGAAGTTGACACTGTGCCCAAGACCACAAACATCGCGTCATCGCTTGTTCGAGATGCCATCGTTGACACCATCAACCAGCTTGACTTTAACCGTGAAATGGTCGCAAAGTTCCTTGTGGACGTCGATTGCTACTGGTCCGTTGACATTTTCGCGAAGCGTGGCTCGCCCTTTGACAAGTTCCGTGAGTTGGTTGGCGACAAGGTTCAATACAAGTCGGAGGACATGATCATTGACGCTATCTTTTCGCAACTGTTCAAGCTGCCCAGTGCAGAGCACAAGCTCG
Organism: Alternaria postmessia; assembly: GCF_024291825.1. Lineage (NCBI taxonomy): Eukaryota > Fungi > Ascomycota > Dothideomycetes > Pleosporales > Pleosporaceae > Alternaria > Alternaria postmessia. The sequence goes on along the minus strand of NW_026260236.1, from coordinate 4,844 downwards.
TCTACTACCACGCACTGATCACACAGTGCTGCAAGGTCGCGCCCGCTGCGATCGCGCCCTCCCTTGGACGTGCTATCCGAACCATCTACAAGAACTTGCCTATGATGGATCTGGAGCTAGGCTACCGATTCCTCGACTGGTTCTCGCACCATCTCAGCAACTTCGAATTCAGGTGGAGATGGACGGAATGGCTGGAGGACCTTGAGCTCTCAAACCTGCACCCCAAGAAGGCTTTCATTCTTGCGACCTTGGACAAGGAGATACGGTTGTCCTTTGCCAAGCGCATTCGATCAACGCTGCCAGAGCCCATGCACTCTATGATTCCCGAGCGACTAGACGCAGACAACAGTCCCGACTTCAAATACGACAACCAGCGTATGTATGCTTCGCATTTTGAATTGGACTTCGCTAACAGCGCATTCAGAAACCCCCTACGCTACCGAAGGTCAGACTCTTCTCAGTCAACTGAGGAAGAAGGCTACAGCCGAGGAGATTCAGGTCACCATTGACACGATTCACGAGAAGGCTCTCGAACAAGGCGTCACTGAGGTTCTCGTACCCTCGACCGATGCTTTCGTCACTGCCATCTGCCGACTAGGAGCGAAATCACTTTCCCACGTTCTATCCTGCATTGAACGCGGCAAAGACCGCCTACTCGAGCTCTCACAGAACGAAGTCGCGCGTCGCCAGATTGTTGCCAGCGTCGTCGAGTACTGGAAAGACCAGCCCGGTGTTGCAGTCCGCATCATCGATATTCTGCTCAACTATACTATTCTTGCGCCGATGACTGTCGTTCAGTGGGTGTTTGGTAGCCACATGGGAGCTGGCGAGGCTTTGACAGAGAGCTGGGTCTTCGAGATGGTCAGCAATACCGTCGCCAAGGTGACTAACCGCAATCGTCAAATTGCATCTGCCCGTCTCCAGAAGGGTCTTCCTCAAGAACAGATCGAGATGGTGGAGGCTACGCTGGCTAAGGACCGTGACAACGCCCGCGAGCTGTTCAAGTACATTGAAGACTCTATGCGTGGCGTCGCTGAAGGTTCTGCTGATACCTTGGTTGAGAAGTCATCGAATGGCGCGCTCACGGAAGAGGAGGTCGAACTCATCAAGGCTTGGGGCAAGCGCTGGCACACAGTCTTCATTCGCAAGGCACAGGTCGAGGAGTCTGTTGTGGGTGAGGAGGCGGTTGAGGCGCGCATTCGTCTTCTCGCTGCGGAGCCTGATGTCGTTGCTGAGAGCATGGAGCAGGATGGTGATGGTGTTGCCGAGGCTACTAATGGGGAGGCGCAGATGAGCCTTGCTTAGGAGCGAGGCAATGTGTCCAGACGGAAGGGTGGGAAGTTGAATCCGCAAATTAAGAGATTGAAGTTTTCGATCCTTGAGTCCGGAGTAGGGGATATTACAAAAGCATAAGGATACCGGGCTTGCATTCTAGAGAGTGTGTGTGTTGGTGGACATGATCTTTCGGAGATGGCATGCACGTAGGGTTTTCTTTCGATTGACTTCACATGGGCATCGAGTTCGCTTGATAGTGTACAACATATCTCAAAAATGGGTATTTTTGTGAAAACTCCGTGGAGAATCTTGTTTTGTAGCCTGGGGTCGTTTTGTGACCTTTTGACGTGGTCAGGCGAGATGATTAAGTGCCTGTTTTCTTACCATTTGCATCAGGTTACGTGACAATCTACATTACCTACTCACAATGAGCGGTCTCGTGGAAATTCGCAAAAGGACTTTGTGTTGCGGGTTCGAGATTCTTCTATGACGACTTGTTGTTTAGTACAGTTTGACCAGTGAGGAAACAGAGGCGCTTTTTGCTTATCCGCGTCTGCGGGAACACACTGATCGGTCGCCGCATCTGTGTCCTGGAGTTTGATGCGAGTGATTGAGGCTCTCCTGTCGCCATGCAAACTTGTATCGTAAGTCGCATGTCTAATACCGCAATACCATTTCATCTCCGTAACCATTCGTGCGACCCGCCGGAATGAACGGATAATGCATGCACCGTGACAGCTAGCGCTGGCCAGCATGCATCAGCGCACAGGACACTCCATCGTCATGTGAAAGAAGGCTTGCTCCGAGAACCCTGCAAATCATCGCGCGGCATACAGCTAACGCCGACAAGCCAACCCGCGCCAACCCAACCCAAAGCTGCGAGTTTCGTAGCACCGCCGAAACCCAGCCTTTTTGCACAGCTTTCTGGGCAAAGAAACAACATGGTGCCACCGTCCTGTATTCCTCGTCGCATATAGTTTATCCCCTCGTTGCGTTCGATAGAGAAAGTGGACGCTGTACTGTACATATAGCTCTTTGTCAATCACGATACGAAACGAAGCGCAACGGAACGAAGACGAATCCTCCCCCACGAGTCAACGACATTCCGCCGCCCCGACCATCGTGTGTAGATTCACAACTACCGTTCCTACTCCCGCGGACACACCTCTTGCTTTAGACGCCAACAAGCGCATTCCCGAGTCCATACTTTACGATCTCGCGCGATGCATATACCACCCAGCCACACAGTCGCTGCTGGCACAGCGACACCCATACAGAGCCTAATACCCACACCGCTACTAACACCATACAATGCCTTATCCTGGATATCGAAAGAGCACGGGGGAGGCGGAGGCGGCGGTTATACAGAAAACTGGAGCAGTCTGATTGGCATCATCACCGCGATAATAGGCAATGTGCTTATATCGTTTGCGCTAAACATGCAGCGGTACGCGCACATCCGGCTAGACAGGGAGTTCCAGGAAAGACAACGGGAGAGGAAGAGGAGGAAGAGGGAAGCCGAGGTGATGGGTAGTGATGGTGGGGCGGGGAGGTTGGCAGAGGAGGTGCAGAAGATGGGGTTGGCACGGAGGCAGAATGGCAGCGAGGATATGGTCGAGTCAAGGAGGAGAAGAAGAAGTAATGGACAGAATGGTGATCAAGAGGATATCTTCGAGGCATCTGAGAACGATCCGTTGATTCCGAGGCCGAGCGTGCAGAGAGAGGATAGCGCTGAGTCGGGCAAGCAGGAACAAGCGTTCAAGCAGACGTCGTATCTCAAATCGCCGTATTGGTGGTTCGGCATCATCCTCATGACTGTTGGCGAAGCGGGGAACTTCCTGGCGTATGGATTCGCGCCCGCATCTATTGTCTCTCCGCTGGGTGTCGTTGCGCTCATCTCGAACTGCATCATTGCGCCTTTTATGCTGAAAGAGCCGTTTCGCAAGAGGGATGCGCTGGGTGTTATTATCGCTGTTGGAGGCGCGGTTACGGTCGTGCTGTCGGCGAATGATAATAATCCTAAACTGGGCCCTGGTGAGATTTGGGACCTGATAAGACGATGGGAGTTTGAGACGTATTTGGGGATTACTGTGGGAGTTATTGCTGTGTTGATGGTTGCTAGCAATCGCTATGGGGAGAAGAATATCTTGATTGATCTGGGACTTGTAGGACTTTTTGGTATGTTCGAGTCAATCTGTTTTGTAACCAACTGCTAACCTATGTCTAGGCGGATACACAGCTTTGTCAACCAAGGGCGTTGCCTCACTTCTCTCATACACGCTCTGGCGTGCCATCACGTTCCCAGTCTTCTACCTGCTAGTTGCCATCCTCGTCGGCACAGCCGTCATGCAGATCAAATACGTCAACCGAGCTCTCCAACGCTTCGACGCCACACAAGTCATCCCCGTCCAATTCGTCCTCTTCACCCTCTCCGTCATCGGCGGATCCGCAGTCCTCTACCGCGACTTCGAGCGCACCTCCGGAGAAGACGCTGGAAAATTCGTTGGCGGATGCGCTCTAACCTTCTTCGGCGTCTGGCTCATCACCAGCGGCCGCCCATCCCACCACGATGACGATGACGACGACGAAGACCACGATCCAGAGCCAGAAGATGCAATTCACCTAGCCGGCGAGGTCTACGCCGACGGTACATCCGAACCAAGCGAACAAGTCTCGCGCCGTCCTTCAACAACACGAGCACTATCCCCACCCATCGACACATCACGTCCTTACCAAGACGACCAAGACGACCAAGACACTCGCCCTTCAACCCCAAACATCACACTCACCCCCACCGACCCCGTCACACCACCAAACCCCTCCTCTCGCCCCGCAACCGCAGACATCATCTCTTCCCTCGTCGCAAACCCCTGGTCCGCCCCCAACGAACCCACCTACCGCACCCCGCCTCTAAACAGACACACATCCACGCCCGTCCTCCCCTCCGAAGCCGCACCCCCAACTGCACCCCTCGTCTCCGTCTCAGATACCAATCTCCCCGCACCATCACCACTGCCACCCCGCACGCCAACGCGGGGCAAGAGCCAAAACGAAGTTCCGACTACGCCTGGCTCTGGATTACGCAGGTTGCGCACGGGCGATCGTGTGCAGAGTGCGAGGAATAGTATTGTGGGGGGTCCTTTGCTGGCGAGTCCGCTGAGTACGAGTTTGAGTACTATGGTGCAGGATCTTAAACGGGGGAATTCGGTTAGGAGGCGGGAGAGCTTGCTTGCTTTGGGTGCTGGTGCTGGGGGTGGTGTTAGGAATGTTGTGGAGAGAGGAGATGGTAGTGGGGAGGATGGAGTCGGAATGGGAATGGGGTTAGGTGGTGAGCCGTTGAGTAGACGGAGGACGAGGGATAGTGCCGCTGGTGGGGAGGAGGGGAGTAGGACGCCTGGTGGGAGGAGAGTGGGGAGAGGGAGGAGCTTGAGTGCGCTTAGTACGTTGAGTGGGCTTTGGAGGGGGATTAGGGGACAGGGGAGTAGGGAGGATTTGAGGGAGGAGGAGGGGAGGCGGGAGGGCGGCGCTGAAGGGCTGTAGGTGGGGGGGGGGGGGGGGGTTTTTTTTTT